>NW_024412572.1:4002793-4230736 GCF_014898765.1 Herpailurus yagouaroundi
GACGCTTAACCGACTGCGCCACCCAGGCGCCCCGCATCCTTAGTTTTTTTTCCATCGTGGGTACCTCCTATCCCTTCCTCCATGTTAGCACCCCCTCCTCATCCCTGCCTCCAGGTAACTGCTATTACAACTTAGTTTGTATCTTCCCATATTTTTTGTATACTAAAATAATCCTATATAACCCATATATGCACATACATAAATAGGTCTTTCTCTCCTTGTCTGATGTACAAAAATGGAATCATATTATATGTACCTAGAGTGTATTAAATAAAAATACTGTATCATGATTTATGTGCGTATGATTTACCGTATCATAAATGTCTGTGTATCATCTTGTAGACCACATTAGAGCATGCGAGGCCTGAAGAGCCCAGCTGGGATGAAGATTTTGCAGATGTATACCATGACCTAATCCATTCTCCGGCCTCTGAAACTCTTCTAAATTTGGAACATAATTACTTTGTTAGTATCTCAGAACTGATTGGTGAAAGAGACGTGGAGCTGAAAAAGTTACGAGAGAGGTATTTGAGATTTCTTGCGTTATCATAATTAAATGTTACATTGTCAGGTATGATGGCTGCAGAACAATTTTCATTCAATTGTAAAATTGAAAAATAAAATAGAAAAAATTCTCTAATATTAGAAATTAGTTTTTTCTGTGTTTCAATCTGTAATTTCAACTAGGAAGTCCTCATAGGTTTATAAAACTTCTCAAGTGATCTACCTGAGTAAATTATGGTAGCTTCATATATTATTTCTAGTAAGAGGAATAGCTTACATCTTGTTGAAGGCACCTCTTGTCAAAGGCTTTATTCTAGGCACAGTGCAAAGTGCTTTAGATGATGTCTTAATCCGTTCAGACTGCTATAACAAAATACCATAGACTGGGTGGCTTACACAAGAGAGATTTATTTCTCCCAGTTCTGGAGGCTAGGTAGTTCAAGATCAAGGTGCCAGCAGATTTGGTATCTGGCAGACCCATCTGCTTCTACACCATGCCTTGATGTGTGCTGCCATGGCCTTTCCTCAGTGTGCCCTCCTGGTGCATATCTTTTAGAGAAAGCTCTAGACACTAATTCTGTCATGAAGGCTCCAACCTCATGGCTTCATCTAAACGTAAGTACTTCCCAAGGCCCCACCTCCAAATATCACATTGGGGATTAGGATTTCAACATATGAATTGGGGGACACAAACATGCAGTCAGTAACTGATGCCCTATCTCATTTAATTCTTACCAGAATCCTATTATTACCACCTTTTACAGATGAGGAAACTGAGGCTTAAATAAGTTAAGTAATTTGTCTAAGGACAAGCTGGAATTTGAAACTAGGGAGTCTGACTCCAAAGCTCTTAACCACTGTACAATGCTCTCTCCCTGTTCAGAACCTCTTTAAAACCCTGCCATTACTATGTTCATGGTCTCTCTCAGTTCATTTTGTAAGTTTATTTACATGAAGTAAAAAATAACACTAGTCTTATTCCAAGAAATTTTAATTAGATTTTAATTCATTGCAAGCAGTATGCAAGCAGTCTTTTTGTCTTTCATTTTTTTCTTCAGAGTAAGTAAGTAAAAAATTGCTACCATTATTTATTTCAAAACATGACTTTCCAGATCGCTTCCTGGCAGTTCATAAAATGTAATAATCAAGACATGCTTTTTCTAGATAATCCATTTTGATCTAGCAGAATCTAATAAAATTTATTACCTTAAAATATATACTTAAGACTTTAGGTATACATGGCATTAAGATAATTTTTTCAGTGTTGCTGATGTGAAATTTCCTTGATTGTGAAAGTATATTAGAACCAAATCACGTGTATTTTGTGTGACTAATTTCATAATCTGTCCCAAAGTAGTAAATTTAAAATAACGTATACTGGTTTGCTCCTGGCTCTCATTTGCTTTGTATTAGAAAATGTTGGGACTAACAAGATGAGAATAAACTGTTATTTTGATGATTGTCATAGTTAAGAATATGTAAAACACAAAAATCATAAGCAACTGAATTTAATAATTCTTCCTGAGAAATACTCTTCTGTGTACCAGATCAGCATTTTTACTGTATTGCATAGATTTGTACATTTTTGTAACAATTCTACACCACTCAGCCTTTTTTTTCCCCTATCTAATAAAATATTAGAACTGTCCCTGTCAAAAAGAACTTGATGTCTTGACATTTGTTACTCTGTATGTAATTAGCTGTTTTGAGGCAGTTTATTCCTTTATAGACAGGATACCTGCAGTATAGGTAGTTGCATCAGGTAGATAGTTGAAGCTGTCTCCCAAAGGAGATGAAAATTTGATGGTTTTTTTTTTCCCAGTCTTTTATGATGTAGCCAGTAAAACTGTAAATATATTTTTAGAATTAACGAAATATAGATTCAATTTATATAAATATATGAAAGTATAATTACCTAATACTAATTGATTACTTTCTGTTGAACTTCATTTATTTGATTTTTTTCCTACCAAGGCTTCAAATAATATAACCTTCAGCTCACTCTGAATCTGCTCTTGGTTCTCAGGTTTTCTGGGACTATCCTCATTCTCCTATTTAGGTATATTAAAAAAAATCCCAGCTTGGCTATAGTCAGTATCAATGTATTCTATAGTCCATATCAATAGCTATGAGTAGGACTTTCATTCAGCTGGTAAGCTACTCTGAATTGTGACTTTGCTATCTGCTCACTACACCTCACAGAAAACCCCATATCTGGCCACCAGCATTCCGTCTTTTTTTTTTTTTTTTCTAAGTCAGGAGAAGATTCCTATTCCACATGATTCTTCACCTTTTGGGAAGCTGAATTAACTTACTAATTATCTGCATTTACTGATACTTCATACATTTTTTTTCTTTTGTGTAATAGTTTTTTTAGTAGGAGCTTGTTTGGGTTAATGTTATTTTTTGAAATGTCCTTTGGACAAATTTCTTGATGAGTTTTGCTTTCTTTTTTTCTTTCTAAACATAAACAATATTGGAATACATTTATTTTGACAACAGCTTTGCAATTTATTCTCCACATATCCAAACTGTTAGCTGGAAAGGAAAAACAAGCTGTGTTCCTCCTGAGGTAGGTAAATAGTGTAAAGGTGAACAGTGTAACTTAAGGCAAGTTGGAATTCACTGGTATCTGGAAGTTCACCCAATTCACTTACCCAATTCATGAGCAGAAGTGACACATTTTCTTATTTCTGTCTTCATTTTAATTCCACTTTACATCTTAAAAAGACAATTTCTCACCACAGCATCAAGACTGTTACAATCCTTTATTTCTAAATGTCTTCAAGATAATGTTCACATTGTTAGAATTGTCACACCTGACATACTAAGCCAATATCTAGTTAGGTATAGCTAGAAATATAATGAAATTTCCTTTTATCTTAATCATAGAAAATGTATATTGTATCATTAACTGTATCATTAGCTACTTGCATTTCTGACACATTTAGAATGAAATAAATGTTCATGAAATTTCATTTGTTGAATTATTTATTAGTCTTTTTTTTCCTCGCTGTTAATTTGCTGTTGTTAGCAAACCAGATATAAAATATAAATATTTAAAAATATTCATATATTGATATTTAAAGATACTGAATCCCTAAAACTTAAAAATGGCAATGATACTTTTTATCCACTAGAGGGAACATGTGTAATGTAAAATATTAATCTATTTATATCGAACTTTATATTTATAAATGTTTAGCAATTATTTATGTTTTAAATAAAATCTTACTTGCAAGCACATGGCCCCCAGTAGTTACAAAAACTTACTGGGGTCACCTGCATTAGAATTAGGGGGAGACTAAATGATATTGCATATTTAATACTAGAAAGTATATAAAGAAATGTATAAATGTATAATATATATGTGAGTTTTATTTACCATATACATGTAAGTATCTTAATCAGTTGTTATAAGTAAGTATAAATTCTCTTTTAAGAGCAATTAAATTAATGAGAATGATAGTAAAATCCTTTTGGTTCACATCTTTATTCTTTCCACATGTGTTTGCAATATATTTTAGAGCAAACTTTTAAAATATGATTGTATTAGAAAATAATTTTTAGATTCGAAAATGTCCAATGAACTTATTTATTAAAATATACACACATAGGGGCGCCTGGGTGGCGCAGTCGGTTAAGCGTCCGACTTCAGCCAGGTCACGATCTCACGGTCCGTGAGTTTGAGCCCCGCGTCGGGCTCTGGGCTGATGGCTCGGAGCCTGGAGCCTGTTTCCGATTCTGTGTCTCCCTCTCTCTCTGCCCCTCCCCCGTTCATGCTGTGTCTCTCTCTGTCCCCAAAATAAATAAAAAACGTTGAAAAAAAAATTAAAAAAAAATATACACACATAAAAGACAACAAACTGTAGGTGTACAGTTAAAGTACGCACACCATATAATCATCACTCAGATCAAGAAATGGAATATTTCCAGCACTGCAGAAGGCTCCTTCGGGCGCAGCTGGTCACAACCCATCTCTCCCATAAGGAACTTCAGTTATCTGAACTTCTAACACCATTGATTAGTTTTTCCTGTGGGAAAACCATGTTTAATTTATGCATATTGTTTATTTAGATAAATGAAGAAGGTATAACTAAAACATATCTTTAGAATGTATCTTATATTCCTCTGTAATGAGAGCTTTATGACTTAATACCGGTTTTATTCTTAGAACCTAATTGGTAGCTTTGGGCAATACTATATAAGCTGACTTCCAAACCTTGAAGTCACTTTAACTCATGTAAATAGAAGTAGAAAATATGTTAAAGCTGGAGTTGCAGAGTATCATCTTTGAGGAAATCTGCAAATGGAAAGGAGTCTTGACTTTAAACATTAGCCATAGAAATTGAAAGATTACCTAGATTTTGACCACATTCACTTATGGGTTAAATTTAGATTAAAATTTAGCTGTACAAATGACGTTGGTATTATATGACATTATCATTATTTCCACATCTGCATTTCCAAGGCTTCAAAGTGCTTTCCTGGTATTATAGTTGCCATCCCTGGACATACTCCTTTAAAATAAATTTCTTCTTTTCTTTTTTTTTATTATTTAAAAAAAATTTAATGTGTATTTATTTTTGAGAGGGAGAAAGAGTGCGCGTGAGAAAGAGTCAGGGAGGGACAGATACAGAGGGAGACAGAATCTGAAGCAGGCTCCAGGCTCCTAGCTGTCAGCACAGAGCCTGAGGCGGGGCTCGAACTCACAAACTGCGAGATCATGACGTGAGCAGAAATCAGACGCTTAACTGACTGAGCCACCTAGGCGCCCCAAAATAAAAATTTTATTTTTGCTTCATAGAGATTGTTCAGTGATTCTGGAGTGGCCATATACCTTAAAGATTTTATGACCATATTTTATCTTCTTATTTATGTTTTAGACAAGGTATTGAAATGGAAAAAGTGATGCAGGAATTGGGGAAATCACTGACAGATCAAGATGTAAATTCACTGGCTGCTCAGCATTTTGAATCCCAGCAAGTAAGTGAAGTAGAATGACTTTTAGATACACAATTGCATTTTCTTTTGCTTATTTATTTTTGTAAAAAAATTAACCACTTGGTGTACTCTCTCTTTTTAGGACTTAGAAAATAAATGGTCAAATGAATTAAAACAATCAACTGCCATCCAAAAACAAGAATATCAGGAATGGGTGATAAAACTTCATCAAGACCTAAAAAACCCCAACAACAGCTCCCTCAGGTATTAATTATGTATGGTTCTTATTAGATGAAAGTTCGTTGTGGGTATGAGTTTGTATTTGTTGTAAAATTGAACATTTTTAGTTGTAGATATTTTAAAAAATTTTTTACTGTTTATTATTTTTGAGAGAGAGAAAGAGCATGAGTAGGGGAGGGGCAGAGAGAGAGGGATACACAGAATCTGAAGCAGTGTCCAGGCTCTGAGCTGTCAGCACAGAGCCCAACTTGGGGCTCAAACCCATGAACTGTGAGATCATGACCTGAGCCAAAGTCAGATGTATAACCGACCTAACCACCCAGGTCCCCCTTCAGTTGTAGATATTTTTAAGTTAGCAATGACAGTTCAAGATAATTTTATGCTTCTAACACCTTTGGTGTAATTTGGATTTATGTGGATTATTTAGGGAGGGGGGTTAATTGGTTGGCCTAAAATAGTGATTCCTACCCCCCCTAAAATTTAGCTATAAATCTCTTAGGTATGTATATCTAAATACCCCAACTACTACCTCTTGGGGTTTTTATTTATATTGAGAGTGAGAGCATGCACATGCATGCACATGTGAGTGGAGGAGGGACAGAGAGAGAGAGGGAGAGAAAGAGTATCCCAAGCAGGCTCTACACCGTCAGCTCAGAGATCATGACCTGAGTCAGAATCAGGAGTCAGATGCTTAACTAACTGAGCCACCCAGGCACTGTGTATCTCTTGTTTTTTTAAATTGGTTTCTGTTCAGTGCAATATGCATTGATTGAATGCATCTTAAATGCCAAGCACTCTCTAAGCAAAAAAACAAAGAAGATGCCTACCCATGTGGAGCTTATATTCTAGAGAGACTGACCTATAAATAAAACAGTACTGTATAGAATGATACATGCAGTAATATAAGCATGTACCAGGTACAAAAATAGTCTATTTGTCTACAATTTGTCTACAATTTGTAAGTTGTACAGTACCTGATGTATTTCATATATTGCCCTAGAGCTTTGACAGTACCTGTGTTATTTCCTGGCTGTGTACTTGTGTGTTTGAGAATTTCTTTCTTTCCAGTCTTAAAGTATATTCAACTGGAAATGTACTTAGTACAGTATAATAATCTTATTCTCAGCTTTTGCCTGTTATTTGGTATAAACAGTTAGAAATAGCATTTTATTTGTATAATGTCAGTCTCCCCTACTATTCTTGCTTTGAAGACAAAAGCCATGTTTGTTTTTTCTATTGTTGTATACCCTGATCGTTGCCAAGTGTCTAGCTCTTAATACTGGCACATAAAACATACTCAATACATATTGATGGGATGGGTGGACAAATAGGCAGGTGGATGTATTGTCATTAAACTCTTAACCTGATACCTGTATCACCTTTTATCCATATACATAATATTTCATTTGCCTTATTTTCCCCAAGACAACACCTTAGAAATACTTAAACAATTTTTATGATTAGAAATGGGATAGCATCCTTGGCACTAACATATTTTACATATTTGACTATAGTTCTCATTTCAAATAAAAATATTAACACAATACAAAGGGAGGGGTGGGTGGAAAGATGGGTTGGGAACATCTGTTTACTGTAATGTAAATGGTGTTTCTCAAACTGTTGGTTTCAATCTGTTAGGATCATTCTAGATTCTTTACTTTCCACTCAGACTTTTAAAAATAACAATAAAATGGAATGGAATGAATTGGAATGGAAGAGAGTAGAGTAGAATAGGTGGAAAATATGAGAGCACATCATACATGAAGCTTCCTATAAATAAATGTGTGTATTAAGCCAAAATGTAAAGTATATACTGTATGTTGTGGTCAGAAAAGTGGAGAGTCACTGATTTCAGGAAGCTGAGAAAGCCCCTTATTATAAACATTATCTCTCATTTTGCTACTATAGTTTCAGAACTTCAGTCTATAGAATCAGTTCCATTGTGTACCTGTTGGCTTCTAGCTGGTGCTGCTTTTAAAAACTAAATATTCCTAGGAAAAATGTTTTTAATGTGACTTTGTTAGTTTGCTTTTCTTTCCAGTAGGGGTTTCCTTGGGCAGCAGAAACCTGTTTTCAACACAATTCCCTATAGATTTCCTACAAGAAATTGATTAAAGTGGTATCTTTTTTAGTCATTATTTTTGTGTTTTTAAAAAAGCTATTTCTCGGGGTGCCTGGGTGGCTCAGTCGGTTAAGCAGCCTACTTCAGCTCAGGTCATGATCTCGCAGTCCATGGGTTCAAGCCCCACGTTGGGCTCTGTGCTGACAGCTCGGAGCCTGGAGCCTGTTTCGGATTCTGTCTCCCTCTCTCTGACCCTCCCCCGTTCATGCTCTGTCTCTCTCTGTCTCAAAAAAAATAAATAAACATTAAAAAAAAATTAAAAAATAAATAAATAAATAAATAAGTAAGTAAGTAAGTTATTTCTCTTGGGGTGCCTCAGTCAGTTAAGCATCCGACTCTTGATTTAGGCTTAGGTCATGATCTCACAGTTGTGAGATCAAGCCCCTCATTGGGCTCCACACTGGGCATGGAGCCTGCTTGAGATTCTCTCTCCCTCTCTCTCTCTGCCCCTCCCCTGCTCACACTTTCTCTCTCTCTCTTTAAAAAAAAAGTCTGTTGAAGGGTAAATTATATAAATTAAAATTTACGTCTTTTAAGTTTACATTTTGATGAGTTTTGACAAACTTAACTGGTCATGAAATCATCACCGCAACCAAGATACAGCATTTCACTTGTATACTTTTATAACCCATTCCTTTCTCTTTCCCTTCTCCTGTCAACCTGCTCTGATTTCTGTCCCTGCAGTTTTTATTCTTTTCAGAATGTCTTATCAATAAAATCAAACTGTTATGTAGCAGTTTGGTGTCTTGCTTCTTTTACTTACAATGCATTTGTGACTTATGCATGTTGCTTCATTTGTGAGTAGTTTTCTTTTTATTGCTCAGTTGTATTCTAGAAATTTTATAGTTATAATGTATATGTATGAGTCATAATGTATTATTTCATACACATTATATATGAAAATATAAGTGAATATGTCTACTATAAGATAATGAATAAGTATATGTATATGTGTATATATGTGTATAGTTTTGTTATAATATATTCATTTGGTTTTGGCATCTGGGTAATGACAGCATAAAATAAGTTGGTGGTCTGCCTATGAGCCTGTCAAAGGAATTGGTATCTGTGATCATCAATCTGTATCATGTTTTTATTTCTAGCACTTTTCATTTCTTTTCTCTCTTTGCTGAAATTCTTTGTGCATCCTGTGTGTTGTTTTCCAGTAGATCTTTCATATTGGTCATTGTTATGTGAAAGTCTTTTTTTTAAATTAATTTATTTTGAGAGAGAGACAAGGAACACATGAGCAAGCACAGGGGAGGGGCAGAGAGAGAGAGAGAGAGAGAGAGAGAGAGAGAGGAGTCCCAAGCAGCCTCCATGCTGTCAGTGCAGAGTCCAGTGCAGGGCTTATCTCACAAACCATGAGATCATGACCTGAGCCGAAATCAAGAATAGGATGCTTACCCAGCTGAGCCCAGGTGCCCTGAAAGTCTTTTTCTTTTAGGCCCAGTACCAGGGTCATCTCTCAGTCTGTGTTTGTTGATTGCTTTATCTCTTGACAATGGGTTATTTGTTTCTTTTGCTTGCTTTTTTTGTGTCTCTCTCTCTTTTTAAAAAGATAAATGCTGGGCATTGTGTGTGTTTGTAAAGAAGAGACTAAGGTAGATAATATTTATGTCCAGAAACGAACAGGCCATTATTGTGAATGTCATGCCAACCTAGTCAGCAGTTGAGCAGAGTTTGGTTTTTTCCTTCAATGATACCACAGGCTGCATTTTCTACCATAGTAAGCTGCTGCCACTTTGTATTTAGAGTGGGGCTTTGGGTTCTAGAGGGTTTTTCCCTGTCATTCTGCTCCATCCTCAGCTTTCAGTGTTTGCAGTCCTGTGCCAAGCATGAGGTCTCTATGCTGTTGCTCTACCCCTCAGGAGTAGACCATTGTTGTTTGTGATGTGATGCTAGGCTCATATTGGGGGTGGGAAATAGGTCTCCGTTGTCTTTGTCCAGCTTCAGTTGTGTGCAGGCCATATATATCTAGGGCTTGGGTTTGGGGCATTCTTAGCATTTCTACCTGTGCCACAAAGGAGGCTCTCTTGTCTCCTGCACAGCCTCCGGTGTTTTCTTGGAAACACCTGGTGGAGGCTGATGAAAGAGATTTTGTAAGTACATGCAAATCTCCCTTGTGCCTGAGGCTCATAGCTATTCTAAATTTACATGCTAACCCACACTTGTCCTTTAAGGATTGTTAAACTTTTAGCCATTTCTTCCTATCTCCTTACATTGCAGCAACTCATTTCCACCAAGCTCTGCCAAAGATGAAAACTGTGTCTCCTGTCTGTCCTTGAGGGGTGTGTTGCTCTTTAGAATTGATTGGTTGCCTCGTTACCTCAAATTTCAGGAAAGTTATGATTTTATAGATTATCTGGCTTTTTCTTGTTGCTAGAGTGGGAGCAACAGTCTCTTGTGGCTTTTCACATCCTAAAGTGAGGATGTTTTGTTAATATCAATTTTTTAGGTTTAAATTTGCCGTATATACTAATGAAGTCAATCAGTGAGACTAAGAGACTGTTTGGAACAACCCCAAAAATGTAGTCCAGAATGACTATTATAGACTTATATCATCTTCCACATACCATGAAATTTGAATTTACAATTGTACAGTTGTTGAATGCCTCCATGGAAACCTTTTCAGCAAACACAAGAATGGAGTAGAGCAAAGAGAGAAGTCTTTCAATGGGAGGAGGCTGTTGATGGAAAAAAGCAGGAAATGGTTTTAAAAAAATAGAGGATATGAATACATCAAAATGAACTTTCTATTTTTTTATTATTCCTTTTATTTGACTTTTTAATTTTCAATTTTTATTTCTATCACGTCACCTTTTTTAGTTTTGCCTAGAGCCAACCCTGGCTCTATATATTATATATTTTTTCATTATGCCATTTTAAAGTAGTAAGTTAATCACTTCATTTAATCATTTTCTTAGACCACTAAGAAATACTAAATGGTAATATATGAGCTGATATTGCAATGACTGGAAAGAATAATATGCATTACTTGCTGTGAGGAAATGAAAGAACAAGTAGGAATTTTAAAACCTGTTGGTGTATATGATTCTTACTTGTTACCATAGATTAAGGATAAGTTTAGGAATAGTTAAGTGGTACTTACAGACTTCACTTTGCCTCATTTCATTATAAAGCTTTCTTTCCTTCAAGAAAAGTTCTTGACAAAGAGACGAAAAAAGCATACGAATAATTTTATTAATTGCAGTGAGGAAATTAAAGTTCAACCGAGTCAGTTCAGAGAATCCGTAGAAGCAAATGGAAGGATTTATGAGGAGCAGAGAAAGTTGGAAGAAAGTTTTACCATTCACTTAGGTAAGTGGACTCATTTTTTTGTAGGCGTAATTTATTGTAACTTCTGAAGCTTTTTTTTATGTTGTAAGAGAAAAATCCCCAGCATATGAGTAGACTGTACCCATGTTATTTTTAATTACGAACAATGTCCTGCTCCTGAAGTTTGTTGGCTGTATGCTTTCTGTATTCGCTAATATATTATCTTTTACAAATAGAAAAGTGAAATCTGAGAGGTGCCTGAGTGGCTCAGTCAGTTAAGTGTCTGACTCTTGATTTTGGTTCAGGTCACAATCTCACACTTCGTGAGATCGAGCTCCGTGTCAGGCTCCACACTGACAGCACAGAGCCTGCTTAGACTCTCTCTCCCTCTCTCCTCTCTCCTCTCTCTCCCTCTCTACTCCTCCTCCCTGCCTGAAATAAATAAATAAACTTGAAAAAAATAATTAAAAAAATAAAGGTGAAATCTGAGTAGTTATTAAGTTGGGAAATTGCAAAACCTATTTCTAATTATTTGTAGCACAGATTTATCTGAATTCCTGCCATAGAGATTTACATCCTGTTATACTCGATTTTTGCAGCTGTCTAAGTTTCTTTCTGGGACTGTTGCCCACCCCCTAGGAGCCCAGTTGAAGACCATGCATAATTTGAGATTGCTGAGAGCAGATATGCTGGACTTCTGTAAGCACAAAAGAAATCACCGAAGTGGCGTGAAACTCCATCGACTCCAGACTGCACTCTCACTTTATTCCACCTCTCTCTGTGGCCTGGTTTTACTTGTAGACAATCGAATCAATTCATATAGTGGTATTAAAAGAGGTAAGTTAACATTACATATTTATTTCGTTAAATTTCTCCTTTGAATACCATTCTTACAAAGAAAGGGATTATAGAAAAAACAAAAATTTTAGTTAACCCTAGTATTCTGGTAGCCAAGC
Organism: Herpailurus yagouaroundi; assembly: GCF_014898765.1. Classification (NCBI taxonomy): domain Eukaryota; kingdom Metazoa; phylum Chordata; class Mammalia; order Carnivora; family Felidae; genus Herpailurus; species Herpailurus yagouaroundi. Next base: position 4,014,839 of record NW_024412572.1, read on the forward strand.
AACACACATCCCCAGCCTTGGCTATTTTAGATTTCTGTCATACTTCAGCATGGGTAAAGTGCTTCAGGATATTTACTGTTTCTTAAAATTGTGTTATCTCATAAGTAATGCTCTTATAGGATTCTTGCTTCAAGGCATAACAAAAAGAATAATCAAGATGTAAATGTATTCAGTTCAGAAGCAGATCCTGGCTCAGTGAATTTTAGCTCATCCTTTTGTCCTTTCTTCCTTGTTTTTTTTAGATAGCCTATTTCTTAAATGTGCTAGGTAATAATCTATGTTCCCTCTGTAAATCTCACTTTTTATGATTTTTTAAAAAATTTTAAATATATAAAGTATATTGAATTGTGTAACTTTTTAAAGAAGCTTGAATAGAGTTTATTTCCCACCATAAATATGGGAACTTTCTTGTATTTTTTAACACTTTCTGGGACTTGATTATGATTAAAGTATCTATTACTTAAAGCAGGTTTGGAATTATATAAAAATTTCCATGTTTATTAATTATTTACTCTTTTGAGTGATAGAGAGATTAAGTTTCTGATTCAAACAAAATTGATATGCGCTAACTTAAGACATAATTATTAAAAGGAAAAGTATAAGAAATCATTCTTGTGAATTTTGTATTTTATTTCTGCTAGCTCTCATTATCCTTAAGTAAATACTAAATATTTGATAGCCCACCTTTAAAAGTTTGTAAATGTTTTGGGTCCCTTAGATTTTGCCACAGTTTGCCAAGAATGTACTGACTTCCATTTTCCCCGGATCGAAGAGCAACTGGAAGTTGTCCAGCAGGTGGTACTTTATGCTAGAACCCAACGAAGGAGTAAGTTGAAAGAATCACATGGTCAGTAAAACTCAAACTTTTCAAAGTTTCACTTTCAGTGTATTTTGTCCCTAAGCACTCTAATAGCATATGGACCGTTATTAAAATAGAAAGTTGTGTTGGTGGAAAAGTGGAGGAAAGAAATTAAGGAAAAAACTCAGGATCTTTAGAAGGTTGAATTCTGTTCTAAATTTTCTTTTTTGCATGATTTTGTTTAATAGCCTTAGCAAAAACTTTTTAAATTTAAATTCTATAATTATACTTGAGGTAGGCACTCAATGTAAAGTTGACGATTTTTTTTTCTTAAGATTATTTTTTGAGACAGAGAGAGAGCACACAGGGGCAGAGAAGGGGCAGAGAGAGAAGGGAAAGCCAAGAAGGCTCTGTGCTAACGGCAGGGAGCCCAATGCAGGGCTCAAACTCACGAACCTGAAATCATGACCTGAGCTGAAGTCGGATCTTAACCGACTGAGCCACAGAGAGGCCCCAGTGATCTTTTGGTCTGAGTTCTATATCTCTAAAATGGACATAATTACTGTGTTTTGAAGTCATAGAATTAATAGTAGCACAAAATACACACTTTTTATACATTTCATCTTTGATTCCTCCTAGGTAGCAGGATGTCAATTATAAGAATTGTTTTTGATTGTTCTTTAAAAAAATCACTATGTCCAGAACTATGTCCTGCTTTTTTCATATTTATCCACAATTTAAACATCCTTTCTAACTCTTTGGGAAATTATTTTTAAAACTATAGAAAACATTCACGACATCTTTCTGTGTAAGATCTCTATTCGTAGACTTAAGGGAAGATAGAGGTAAAAGAAAAATCTTTAACTCAAATTACAGAGTAATTCTATTTTTTTAATTGAAAAATATAAGTTTTAAAAGTGGTTTCTTTATAAGTTAAATTGGCATCATAAGTTCGTTTAGTTAAGAGCTAAATATAATGGTAATATTCATAAGAAATATACGTAAGCTCCATTTTTCTTATTTTTCAGACATTTCATATTATGTAACAGGCTGGAAATAACAATGCATGTTCTCATATGGCTGGAATGCATAGTCAGCATTTTAATTTATTTTTTTTTATAAAAACTTGATGTCTTGCCCAGGAAATAAAATATGGCAGGTTTTTTTTTTTTAATTTTTTTTTAACATTTATTTATTTTTGAGACAGAGAGAGACAGAGCATGAACGGGGGAGGGTCAGAGAGAGGGAGACACAGAATCCGAAACAGGCTCCAGGCTCTGAGCTGTCAGCACAGAGCCTGACACGGGGCTCGAACCCACGGACCACGAGATCATGACCTGAGCCGAAGTCAGCCGCTCAACCAACTGAACCACCCAGGCGCCCCAAAATATGGCAGGTTTTTAAAGTACAGCTGGTCAAACTTTTAAATCAGCTTATGTACTTGGATGTCTTTTTTGTTGGTTTATTTTGCAACTGCAGTGTTTAAAAGAAACCATTTGATAGTACTTTTGGTTCCTATGTTTTGTGTTTTGTAGTGAGCAAAGAGATACTATTTTATCTTTGCTTGCTGTCTTTGTTCCTCTTCCCGTATTAATTGTAGAATTTCTCACTTTCTCCTGATGCTAGAATGTAGCTTTCTAGACTTAACCTTGGTAAGCATTCACTATAGTTTCCGTATTTATTCAATAGACCTTTTTTTTAAAAAGTTTTATTTTTTAATCATTTCTTAAATAGGTAAAACAGTCTCAAGATTCCCAATTCAAACTGTATAAAAGAGCATACAGTGAAAGTCTTCATAATTGTCCACCAGGCACTCATTTCCCACCCCAGAGACAGCCAGTGCTGCCCAGTGTCCTCCAGACATATGTTTATGTACACATCAGTGCATGTGTGTGTGTATTTATTTAATTTTCCCTTTTACACAAGTGGCATCCTTCTCTGCACACTTTTCCACACTTGACTTTTTTTACTGAATATTTACCTTGGCCATCATGTTGTATCAGTGCATAAAGAGCATCCTTATACCTTCTGCTGTGTAGTAGTCCATTGCAAGGTATCCAGTTATTAATCAGTTCTGTGATGACACTTAATCCATCCCAACATTTTTTCTATTATAACAAATAATGCATGAATCATGTTACACATATAGTGCCACGCATGTGTGAACCTATCTCTAGGAATAGACTTCTAAGAGAAATTACTGTGTTAAAGGGGACATGCATTTATAATAATATTGATAGTGTTCGCAGTTGCCCTCCATAACAGTGCCACCAGCTTATATTCCCACTCCAGATAACTGTAGCTTTGCTGTGGCACTGTGTGTTACATATGACACATGTCAGGAAATCATACAGAAATGTATCCTAACAAAGGACCTTTCAGAAAGTTCCAGTATGTCCTCTTATTCTTCTACCATCTTCTTCCTCTCTCTCATTCAAACTAGCAGTGATGTGATCAGAAACATTTTAATATTATTCTTAGTAGTGACTAAAAGCATGAAGATTGAGATCATGACAGGTGTGGGAGAAGGAGGAGGATTCTAAGTATATTTATGAGAGATACAAAGTGTGTAGCAAATGACAGGAAGTTTTCAAACCACATACGGTTAAGGCACTGTGTGTAAATCATGGTATTATTTTGCTCTTGTTCAAGCAACTATTTTGTGGTTTAAGTGAGTCAGTGAAACAAGTAGGTTTATAAAACACAACTTTCTTAAAGGAACCCACATGTTGTCATAGAAGAGTTCTGTGAAAATGCTTTCTCCATCTTTTCCTTTTCTGTGCATGCCCACATATTTGTTCTACCCATTTACATCCCGATACTCAAGTACTTGTTTATTCTAAGGCACTCCATCACTTGTTTTTACTGTGTTCATTATATTAGAATCTTTGTGTTTCTGCAGTCCATTATAACAAGCCAAAAGCAATTTAGTTTTCTGTGCACATTTTATGTACATTTTTTTAAGTGAAAAAGTAATTTTCTTAGTATTGCAAGGTGTTAGTGAAAACATGGAGGGGGAATAGACTATGAACTGTTCTCTCTTATTCACTTAGTAGGAATTCTGTCTGTTCATACCCCATGTGAACAAAATTATTAGAGTCCTTTTTTATCATTTGTTTTCTGGGCCAATTATTCATTACTGATTATATGAAGTTACTTTCATTCAGAACACTTTTGAAAGCATAATTCCCCTTGATATTTTCAGTTACCCTTTTGAAGTTCTGTTTTCAAGTGATTTTCTGATGCTGACAGCCTTTCCAAAATAGTTTTGTATTTAATTGAAATACACAGATACCTTCTTAAAGATAGCTGCTTTGAATGCTAATATTGATTCTGCATTTTCAAGTTTTGGTAGAAGATACATCTGAATCTTTAAAAAAAAGTGTTTTTAATGTTTATTTATTTTTGAGAGACAGAGCGAGTGTGAGAGGGAGAGGGGCAGAGAGAGATGGAGACACAGAATCGGAAGCAGGCTCCAGACTCTGAGCTGTCAGCACAGAGCCTGAGGCTAGGCTCGAACTCACAGACTGCTAGATCATGACCTGGGCCAAAGTCAGACGCCTAACTGACTGAGCCACCCAGGTGCCCTGAATTTTATAAGAAATCTGTTAAAAATAGATGTACGTGTATAAAATAATGTGTGTCCAAGTATAATAATGTACGGTCAGTTGCAATGTCTTATTTTACCAATATTTATCCTTCTAAATAATATCATGCCTTCTAGAAAAAAAGATTAACTATTGAATACCTAATAAACAATCTTCCATTTGGGCATTGAGGAGGGCACTTGTTGGGATGAGCACTAGGTGTCGTATGTAAGCGATAAACCACGGGAATCTACCCCAAAAACCAAGAGCACACTTTACACACTGTGTGTTAGCCAATTTGACAATAAATTATATTTTAAAAAATGTTCCATTTGAAACAAAGTCTCACATATCTGTTTGAAATACATTGTATATGGTGTGGATAAGAAGTAACCCCAGATTGCAGAATGGGCTATATATCAAGTGATTCCTGGTACTACTCGCCATTTGCTTGGAGTCCTGGACAAGTTATATCAACAACAGTGACTCAGAATCTAAAAATAAAGATGGCCACACTACAACTATTTAACGAAGTTGTTTTATGTGTAGTTAATTTAGTGCCCTGAACCTCCCGATGAAAAATAGGGTGCTGGCAAGTATAATGTGGTTAAGACCATAGGATTTGGACTCTGGGTATATGAGTTCAAGACCTGGTTCTACCACTTAACTGTGAATCTTTGGCTAAGTTACTTAACTTATGTAAGCCTCTGTTCCTTCACATATACAATGAAGACAGTAATAGTACCTACCTTGTAAGGCTGTGGTTTTAGGGGTTTTGTAAGAATTAAATGAGACTGTGCATGTAAAACGTATGTCAGAATGCCTGGCAACTAGCTATCCTTAGAACATTTTTGCTGTTATTGTGATTGATTGGGGAGTACTAGAAGTAATGTGTTCTCATAGGTTGTATGTTCTTTCATGTTGCATTATCTTATGAATAGATTCTGGAAACCGAAATGGAGGAAGTGACGATAAGGCTAAAAATTCTGACAGGATCTATTTAAATATTTTACCTGGTAAGTGGTATTTTACTTGAAATTGCAGTTTTCTAAGAATCACATACATGGAGATCGTAGATTTGAAATACAAGTTCTGAAATTTAAGTTCTTATAAAAAGTTTGTCAATGTGTTACTTTGAAACAACATTGTATCTACATAATATGCTTTCACAGATGTTCTGCAATTTAAATCTTTATTCTCATACTAGTACTGACTTGCTAGATCCATACAAGAAAAATTTTTCAAAGTTGCAAAAGTTTACTCATATTTGCTATTTTAAATTTCTTCTGTTATATATTGTTCCTTAAATGAACCAAGAAGTCATTTTTATTCTGAAATACAAACAATACTAGAGATATAAAGAGTTGAACTTGTAGACAGAACATGAGTCATATAATTTCTTATTTCCACTTCCCCATAAATTTTCCTGTTTCCCATTTCTTTGATTTCCTTTATTATTTTTTGGCATATTGTTTATCAACTGGAAATTCAGGCCCTCTTCCAGATTGAATTCATTCTGATGATGCTTAGTGGTGTTTATATGACAGGGTATGACAAGGAAGACGTATCTGTTCACAAGCATGAAATCTTGTAAGCTTTTAATCATTTCAAGCTTGCATTTTCCTCAATAGGTTGTTTCCTCACGTTTTCTGCCCCAGATTTTCTCCCATGTAGGTCACATTCCATTTAATGTAAGCAGGTAGCACGCCCCTTTCTGGTATTCGTCTTGTCAGTCCCAGGCAGTTAGCTTGTGGTCATCAGCTTCCGAATTTCCTCCCACCTTCAGATATCCTACCTTCGTGGGTAATGTTAGAGGCAGGATTGCATCACCACACGCTGTTTCCTCCACTTTGTGGAACAGGAAACTGTCCTCCTCTCTATCTAAAAATACCTTCATTGAGACAGGATTTATTATATTTCTCTTCACAGATCCCTAATTTAAATCATCCATATTTTGTGGCTTTCTTAAAATGTGCCAATCTTATTATCTATTCCGGAGGTACTGATGTGTGGGGGTTTTTTCAACTTACTTCTTTCTTGCTATATTTATTTCCTTCATTGCTCCTTATTGGGAAAAGCCTATAAGTTAGTATTGCATTATTACTACCAAATCAGGAGACTATGTCATAGTCCGCATTAGAAACGGGTATCAAACTATTCAGTTAGATATGCTAACAGCATCTGAATTTCCATGTAGTTAGGAGATGCCTGCACAGCCAGAAAGTTTACAGGAGATGAAGAAAGACCCAAGTCACAAATGCTTTTAAGTTTTTAAGTTGCAAAGGAAAATAGTTTTATTTATATATTTTCACCAGTAGGTTTACTTGATCATTACCTAAGTATTTACAGTTTATATCCTCTAATTCTCACAACAACTTTATAAGGAAAGCAGTCAGGCATAATTTTTTGCATTTCTTATACAAAGTACAGAGTTGAAATTGAATTTATTTGCCCAAGATCAACTCAGCCAATAAAGGCTAGAGATCCGATCTTAATACCCAGTCTAGTCCTTTTTCTTCTGTATCATCTTATTTTGATTACCATTGCCCGCTCCATGACCCCCATTTCAGTACTGGGTAAAATGAGGCCAAGAGACAAGTCATGTAAGGTCAAACAAAGCAGTGCCAATTTGGGGATTAGGAGCACCTGACTTGTTCACTAAGTCATCTGCCTCACTGCTGGACCGCAGCCCATATTTAATGCTGTGACTTCCCTCATCTAAATTATCAGTAGGAGTTGAGGGGGTAATGCACTTCACTGGGCCCGGAAGGATATTGTCTCATACAGTCTGCCAGGTTTCTGATAAACAGTCTGCCTCTTATATTGCCTTCCAAGGAAATCACAACTATACTTGCCACCACACAATTTTCCTTTTTTAAATTTTTTATTTATTTATTTTTTTGTCTAGTTAAGTCAAAAAAAAAAAAAAGACCTTTGCATGGGACCTGTCACTAGCATCTATAGGTATAGCTTACCAACACTGGTAACTACAAATGAATTAACACTATGCTAAAGTATATCAAATACTTTTAAGCATACATGTATTTATAAATAAAATCCTAAGGTAATGACTTTGAAGCAAGTGGAAGCAGAATTTGTGAAGGCATGGGTTAGTGATGAAAGTGTAGTACTTAGAAGAGCAAAGCTTTCCTAGAATTTTCATATCAGAGTTTCCAAGGAAGCATGTGTATTTGTAAAAACATATTCTTCATATGCTTGTATATTTTATATACTTATTTTGACAGAAACTGCAGAATGTACAGGCTGATGGCTAGTGTGGCTCCATACAAAATGGAGTAATTATAAGAAGCATGAATTCTAAGGTTTGATAAATGCTGCTCCAGCATTCAGTCTATAATCATTTGTTCATCCAGCCATTCAACAATTGTTTATTAGGTACCTCCTATGTACCAGGAACCATTCTATGTGCTGGAGATAGAACATTAAACAAGATAGACAAAATCCCTGTAGTTGTTGAGCATAAACAATGGTCTCTTTAATCTCAAACAAATAAAGAATTTCAGTGCTGAGAAGAAAATTAAACAGAACAATGTAAAGGAGAATATGTGAGAAGTATCCTATCAGATAGGATTGTCAAAGAAGATCTCTCTGAGGAGGTGATCTTTGATCTGAGGCATCTTTGGTGAAAAGAAGTCAGCCATATAAGAATCTTGGGGGAAAACTTCGATGAGGTAGCCCTAATTTGGGAACAAGTTCTACGTGTTTGAAGAACTTTAAAAAAGCCTGTGTGGCTGGGCAGGAAGAGAGGGTGAGACAATAGATGTCAGAAAGATGGGCAGTGTTCAGATCATATAGGCTGTGCAGATCACAGTAAGGGGCTTGGCTTGTTTTCTGAATGAAGTGTGAGCCTGTTGGATGATTTGAAGTAGATGAGCGATATAATCTGATTTATACTGAAATTGTTTTGGCCGCAAATGTGGAAATGGTTTGTAGGTAGGCAAGACTGAGAGCAGAGAGATTAATTAAGAGGCTATGACAAAAACCTAGGTGAGAGATGATGGTAGCTCGAGCTAGGGTAATAGCAATAAATTGAGTATCCCAGATTTGAGAAAATTGTTGGAGGTATTACTGAAAGTAGTTGATGGTGAAGGGTATTGTGGATTAGGGAATAGATACTGAGATAAAGTAGTTAAGGGCAATTTCTATGTTTCTGTTCCGTGCCACTAACTGGAGGGAGGTTAGATCCATAAACTGAGATGGAGAATTGCTGCTTTAGGGTATGTGCAAGACAGGTAATCAACCTGTTTTTACATATTCACTTTGAGTTAAGTAGGACATTTTGAGCATTTACATCAAAATAGATGTGAGTACTCATTTGATTTACTTACTACTTGGTGATCACTTCATACCAGTTTATGAACCTATGCAAAGTTGGCTATTGTCTCTTTTTTTTTTTTATCACCTTCTTTCCAAGAATTAAGGAGCAATGGCCATATTTGTTTCCTGAGCTCAACATATAGGTTCCTGATATATCTCTACTAGTTCAGCTCATTGACTTCCCTAATTATAGTTATTTATAAACCCTATTGCTGAAAGCGATTGATGCATTTGAAAATCATGATTGCATTTGGTGTTCACAGGAGAATTTTATATTACACGGCATTCTAATCTCTCTGAAATACATGTTGCTTTCCACCTTTGTGTGGATGACAATGTGAAATCGGGAAACATCACTGCTCGAGATCCTGCCATTATGGGACTCCGAAATATACTCAAGGTTTGCTGTACCCATGACATCACAACAATAAGCATACCTCTCTTGCTGGTGCATGATATGTCAGAGGTAAGCAGATACAAAAATACCATAATTTTATAAATATGTTAACCCTTAATATGTAATAATAATAAAATCCACTTTACATTTTAAAAGCACTTTTTAAAAACTAATGCACTTTTGTATCTCCTATCTGGTTAATAGCATTGAGTGACAGATGATACAAACCAATGAATAATCCTTAACCATTTATGTTCAGAGAATTCTGGGTTTATCCTACAGTACACAAACGAGAAAATAAAGTCATCTTTAGCTTTGGATAAGGCATATGCCCTTACTCCTCCCCCTTCTCTCCCTCTTCCTCCATTTTTGTCTTAAGTGGCATTAGATTTCTCTCCACATTTATATTTGGCTTACACTAAGATTAAAATTAGTCTGCATTCTTGGGGGTGGGGGTTGCAGCGCCTGACTGGCTCCGTTGGTTAAGTGTCCAACTCTTGATTTTGGCTCAGGTCATGATCTCACAGTTGGTGTGTGAGTTCAAGCCCCATGTCGGGCTCTGCGCTGACAGTGCAAAGCCTGCTTGAGATTCTCTTTCCCTTTCTGCTCCTCCCACTCTCTCTATTTTTCTCAAAATAAATAAATTTTAAAAAGTTAGTTTGCATTCTCTGAGTATGCATTAATAGGCAATAGAAGGAGATGCTAGATGACAAGAAGAAGCCAGCCTCGTTTTAACATTCTCCCAAGGATGCTCTTTGGGCAGTTCAAGTATTGGCTTCTACAATTAAAATGTGGCATAACCATTCACTCGTTTTATTATGTACTGTGCATTATTGTATATTTGGAAAAAAAAAAATCTTTCCATGACTGCTTTCTCTCCAGTTTTCCTTCTCATCCACATACAAACTGGTTAGAGGGGATAAGCTGAAGAGATAATACAAAGACTAAAAGGTCAACTTTCAATAGTCTGGAGAAACAAAGTAGCTTCAGCACAGTGGATGTAGGCAAGTCCTTCTGGGAGAGCCAGTGGTCAACCTGGTGATGAAAGGCCCATGTCATCAACTTGGTGCCTGCTGGTTTTGAGGTGGCTTCTTTTTTTTTTTTTTTTTTTTTTTTTTTTAAGCAAAATGGCTTAATGCAAATCCTGAATGCCAGGAAGGAAGTTTGGCCATTGATTATTAAAAGGTATTTCCCAAAGTAAAGGGTATGTATAAATGCTACTTTTTAGAGCAAAACACTTAGACTCATTAGCAAAGGCTTCATTTTAGATGCAATACCCTATGTAAGCACACAAAATGAATTCCAGGTAAGATGAGGTGATTTTACATGATTTTCCCCTTTCAGCCCATTTTTATTTTCATCAGACACATTGTTTCGATGAAGAGAATTCTGGCTCCATCCTGAGAGCTGCATCAGACTGCCTAACTTCTCATTCCGCTCACTTCTGTAGCCTCAGTTATACCTAATATGGTATCAGGAGAGATTGACAAACGTGGTTTGTTTGGGATTTTTTCGACTGTCACTTTATAAAGCTTTAATTCCATCAGGAATTTTTAGCCACTGTTAAGTTATCGTCACTAACTAGTCCATCTATAAAAGTCTTTGGAGAATAACAAAAAGTTTGTGATGAATTCCAGCTGCAAGGAAACATCCAAACATTCCTGCAGCTGGACTCCTGGTTAACCAGTTTATAAAAATGGTTATATGTAGGTGGGAAACAACCTCAAAAACAGTATTTCCTAAAGTCACTAAGTTTGGATTTACTTCCAGACATCTGATACTACTAGCATTCCCTCTCCCACAATGTTACAAAAGTTACATGTTTTAAATTGGGACAGCCAGCTGCAGGACATTAAGTTTGTTTCCAAAGTGTCCATTTTAATTCACAAAAGTATATTGAGCCACGATCCTCCCATTTGTTGTATTTAAACATCCATTCGGGTCAGGAGGTTTATTCTACGAACTCAGACAACACTGCACAGGATATACAGTTAATCTTTGCTTTAGCTTTCATGCAAGGGCCCCAGAGCATTTTCAAGTGTTGTTTACTTCCTCTAACAAAACAGTTTCTAGACACTCAGTTACCACATTTTAGTGTGTGCACAGGAATGAGGATGATGTCTGCCACAGCCCATGTTCTGTGGTAGAGCTGTAGAAATTAATTGCAGTGTTCAAAAAAGAAAAAAAGGAAAAGAACAAATATTCTATCAGTAGGAAGAAAGACATCCTGATTTCACCAGTTTATCTCTGTAGATCTTTGTGATCTGAAGGTACTGGAACCAATCTAACCTAATAGATGTACAATGAATCTGCAGGCCAAGAATCCAGAGTTCCTGATTTCCTTTTATTTTTTACTGTTAACCAGTTGAATAATTTGGGACTTAGGGTTTAGTTATTATAACTGTGGTTGATGAAGATGTTGTTTTTAAATTTGTATTAGAATATAGTACACATATAGAAAAGTATACATAAGCATATAGCTCAAATTTTCACAAACTAAACACCCATGTAACCAATACCCAGATCATAAAACAGAACATTACACCACCCAAAAAGCCACCTTCATGCCGCCTTCCAGTCACATAAACCACACTCTTTCCATGAGGGTAACCATTTTTTTCATTTTGAAAAGCATAGATTACTTAGGCTTGTTTCTGTAGTACATACTGCTGTATCTGGCTTCTTTCGCTCAATAATTATGTTTGTGAAATTTACTCATATTATTGTCTGTGGTTATAGATTGTTCATTCACACTGTTATATATTATTCCACTGTGTGACTAGACAATTATTTAGCCATTCTACTATTTATGGACATTTGGTTAGTTTCTAGGTTTTGATTATTATTACTAATGCTGCTATGAACATTCTAGTACATATATTTCTGTTAGATATATACTTAGGGATGGAATTGTTAGATGTCATGGCATGCATATGTTTATCTTTGGTATATACAACCAAATAGTTTCCCAAAGTGATTGTTTTTGAATGCGAAAAATGAGATAGCCAGACTGTTCCTCACCTTCAGGTAATGGCTGAGAAACTGATTAATAGGAGTAGGTCAGATACCTCAGAGGCACATACTTGAGAGTAAAGAATAGTTTTTCAGTTTCTCCCATGGGTGCATAAACTCAGAAAATATTTCTGATATCTAACTTTCAAGACATCTACCAACTAAATCTTAATCACCATTGCAGTTCAACCTTATCCTAATCAGAAGATTCAAGTTGAGTAGTCGAAGTATGGCCATTTTCTTTTTAGAAAGTATTGTCTGTAATTGTAACCACAGTTGACATTTTGTTATCTTAATTGCAGCAGAGTTAACATACAGTGTTGTATTAGTTTCAGGTGTACAATATAGTGATTCAGCAGCTCTATACATTACTCAGTGCTCATCATGATAAGTACTCTTAATCACCTTCACCTATTTCACCCCCACTGCCTTCCCCTCTGGTAAACATCTCTTTGTTCTCTATAGTTTCTCTATAGAGTCTGTTTCTCGGTTTGTCTGGGTTTTTTTTTCCTTTTTTCATTTGTTTTGTTTCTTAAATTCCATATGAGTGAAATCATATTGTATTTGTCTTTCTATGACTTATTTCACTTAGCATTATACTCTCTAGATCAATCCATGTTATTGAAAATGGCAAGATTTCATTCTTTTTTTGGCTAAATAATATTCCATTGTGTATATATACCACTTCTTCTTTACCCATTCATCAATCAATGGACTCTTGAGCTGTTTCCATAGCTTGGCTATTGTAAATAATGCTGCAGTAAACATAGGGATACATATATCCTTAGGATTGGTGTTTTTGTATTCTTTGGGTAAATACCCAGTAGTGTGATTACTGGATCATGTGATAATTCTATTGTTAATTTTTTGAGAAATCTCCATACTGTCTTCCACAATGACTGCACCAGCATACATTCTCACCAGCAGTGCACGACGGTTCCTTTTTCTCCATCTATTCACCAACACTTGTTTCTTGAACTTATTTTAGTCATTCTGACAAGTGTGAGTTGGTATCATTGTGATTTTGATTTGCGTTTCCCTGGTGATTAGTGATGTTGAGCATCTTTTCACGTGTCTGCTGGCCATCTGTGTGTGTTCTTTGGAGAAATATCGATTTGTGTCTTCTGCCCCTTTTGTAATTGGATTATTGTTTTTTTGGGGTGCTGGGTTATATCAGTTTTTTATATATTTTGGATACTAACCCTCTATCAGATATGTCATTTGCAAATATCTTCTTCCATTTAATAGGTTGTCTTTTAGTTTTGTTGGTTACTTCCTTTGCTGTGCAGAAGTTTATATTTTCATGTGGTCCCAATAGTTTATTTTTGCTTTTCTTTCCCTTGCCTCAGGAGACATATCTAGAAAGATGTTGCTATGGCCGATGTCAGAGACATTACTACCTGAGCTCTCTTCTCGGATTTTTTGGTTTCAGGTCTCACATTTAGTTCCTTAATCCATTTTGAGTTTATTTTTGCATATTGGTGTAAGAAAGTGGTGTAGTTTCATTCTTTCGCATGTAGCTGTCCAGTTTTCCCAACACCATTTGTTTAAAAGACTGTCTGGGGGCGCCTGGGTGGCGCAGTCGGTTAAGCATCCGACTTCAACCAGGTCACGATCTCACGGTCCGTGAGTTCGAGCCCCGCGTCGGGCTCTGGGCTGATGGCTCAGAATCCGGAGCCTGTTTCCGATTCTGTGTCTCTCTCTCTCTCTGCCCCTCCCCCGTTCATGCTCTGTCTCTCTCTGTCCCAAAAATAAATAAATGTTGAAAAAAAAAATAAAAAAAAATAATAAAATAAAAGACTGTCTGTTTCCCATTGGATATTCTTTCCTACTTTGCTAAAGACTAATTGTCCATATAGTTGTGGGTTTATTTCTGGGCTTTCTATTTTGTCCCATTGATCTATGTGTCTGTTTTTGTGTCAATACCATACTGTCTTGAACCACTACAGCTTTGTAATATAACTTGAAGTCTAGAATTGTGATACCTCCAGTTTTGTTTTTCTTTTTTCAATATTGCTTTGGCTATTCAGGGCCTTTTGTGGTTCCATACAAATTTTAGGATTGTTTATTTTAGCTCTGTGAGAAATGCTGTTGGAATTTTGTTTCCTTTTTCTAAATTTTTTAAGTTTTTATTAAATTCTAGTTAACAGGCAGTGTTATATTAGTCAGGTGTACAATTTAGTGATTCAACACTTACATACAACACCCAGTGTTCATCACAACAAGTGCTCTCCTTAATACCCATCACCCAGTTAACCCATCCCCCCGTACCTTTCTTCTGGTAACCATCAGTTTGTTCTCTATAGTTAACAGTCTTTCTTGGGGCACCTGGGTGGCTCATTCAGTTGAGCATCCGACTGTTGGTGTTGCCTCAGGCCACAATCTCATGGTTCATGGGTTCGAGCCCCATGTTGGGCTCTGAGCTGATAGTGCAGAACCTGCTTGGGACTCACTCTCTTTTCCCCTTCCTCCCCTTCTCTCCCCCGATCTCTCTGTCTCAAAACAAATAAATAAACTTTAAAAAAAAAAAAAGGGGTGCCTGGGTGACTCCAACTCTTGGTTTCATGATCTCATGATTTCATGAGTTTGACCCCCACATCAGGCTCTGTGCTGACAGTGTGGAGCCTGCTTGGGATTCTCTCTCTCCCTCTCTCTCTCTCCCCCTGCCCCACTCATGCTATCTCTTTCTCAAAATAAATAAATAAAACTTAAAAAAATTATTTAAAAAAGTCATTTATGGGTTTGCCTCTTTTCTTCCCTTATGATTATTTGTTTTGTTTCTTAAATTCCACATATGAGTGAAAACATATGGTATTTGTCTTTCTCTGACTGTCTTTCTCTGACTCCATCCATGTTGTTGCAAATGGCAAGATTTTATTCTTTTTTTATGGCTGAGGAATGTTTCATTACATATATGTATACATATAAATTTTAGAATTGTTTGTTCTAGCTCTGTGAAAAATGCTGGTGGTATTTTGGTAGGGATTACATTAAATGTGTAGATTGCTTTGGGTAGTATAGACATTTTAGCAGTATTTGTTCTTCTGATCCATGAGTATGGAATATCTTTCCATTTCTTTGTGTCTTCTTCAATTTCTTCAGCAGTGTTTTCTAGTTTTCAGAGCACAGGTCTTTTACCTCTTTGGTTAGCTTTATTCCTAGGTATCTTACAGTTTGTGGTGCAAATGGGATTGTTTCCTTTTTTTTTTTTTTTAATGTTTATTTATTTGTTTTTGAGAGAGAGAGAGAGAGAGAGAGAACACAAGCAGAGGAGGGACAGAAAGAGAGAGGGAAACACAGAATCCAAAGCAGCCTCCAGGCTCTGAGCTGACAGCTCAGACACGGGGCTTGAACCCACAAACTCTGAGATCGTAACATAATTATGTTATGAAAATGGCACCTTACCTCTTTTGTCTTTCCACCAAAACCAATAGCTTCATTTTGACTATGAGAAAAATGTCAAACAAATCCCAGTAGAAAACATCCTATAAATTACCTGACCAGGACTCCTCAAAAACAAGGGAAGTCTGAGAAACTCACAGGCCTAAGGTGACATAATAACTCAATATATGGTAGTATGCTGGATGTGATCCTGGAACAGAAAACATCTTAGGTAAAAACAAAGGAAATCTGCATAAACTGTGAACTTTAGTTAATAATAAGGTATCAATAGTGATTCTTTCTCTTTTTTTTTTTTTTTTTGGTTATTAAATTATTTGTTTATTGTACTGCATTTAATGCACCCAGTAGAAAGATTAAAAATGTATTCAGGGTTTATTTTGAACTGACAGCAAATAAAAATCCTTTTGAGATCATGACAGTTTGACAGCATTATGATTAAATTCAATAAAGGTACATGGGGTATTTGGAAGATCAGATTCTATAGCTGCCTCTCTTTAAGGCTTCTAATTCATCCAGTTCCTTAAATGATAGGGGGGAAAGCCCATATTTGGTCAGGAAACATTTCAAAATAAAGTCATAGGTTCTCTCAGTAAAATGTCTTTTCATGTCGGTTGTTAAAATGGAGCCGTGGGGTGGGGGCTTTTTTTAGAAAAATGAATGCATTTGGTTTGGTAGGTGGCTGGAATGGGATGTTTATTTCTGTTACTTTCATATGTATACAATAAAAGCATTTTAATGCACTGTTCAAATATTAATACAATTTAATGGAGTTATTCGTGCTAAAGTTGAGAGTAGTTGGGGTTCTTATGTCATTTATATTTGTCTTTAAAATTAATTCTCTAGAAAGTTTTAAGGGTATGTTTAATTTTTTTAATTACACTTACTAGGATAATTAAATTGGTTTGTATTCCACAGATATAGTCTAACAGCCATAAGGAGTTATATACCTAAAGACCAGAAGAAATCCAGCTTACGTTAGCCAAAAGTTGCCTGATCCTGTTCGCAAAGTAGATGGTCAATGTTATAGACAAATTAAGATCTGATTTTTTTTTTCTTACCGAGTTCTGTTAAAAACATATGATATGTTTTGGTTCTGTTTTTAGGAAATGACTATACCATGGTGCTTAAGGAGAGCAGAACTGGTGTTCAAGTGTGTCAAAGGTGAGCATAACCTTATATTTAACAACATGATCTGTATTTCTTACTCCCAAATATTGAAACAAGATCAACCCAGGAGAAAGAATATGAACATTACCTCTGTCATCTCGTACCTCAGTTAAAAGTGGTTTAACAAACAAATATGTTTTACTTATCTTTTTCCAGTCATAAAATAAACAAATCTCTGGCCCTCTTGAAATACAGGAATATTTGGATGTTATTTATATTTTGCTCTGATTATAGCTTGCTCTCTATTGCCTTTTTATTTTCTTAAAAAGAAAAAAATAGAACCACATCTTCAATTAATCTTTAATAACCTGCTTTAGCTTCATTGTATGGAGATTAAATAGGACTTGAGAAATCCTAAATGAGAATACATTGACAAAATTATGTTAAACCTCTCTGGCATGGAGAATTAAGGATTGTAGAAATTTATCTGGTCTTTGGATCTTGGCTCGCCTACACACAAGTGGCTACCTGAAAAAGAAGGACACAAAGCCCCACAATGATAATTCAGTTTATTTCCATAAGGGACTTGTAGGTTTGAAGACCAAAATTCATAATTCAGCAAAGTGTTGTTCTATTTTAGGTTTCATGATGGAAATGGCTTCTTGGGATGGAGGTGTTTCCAGGACGGTGCAGTTTCTGGTACCACAGGTGTGTTATGTGAATAGATCTTTGCTATAGTATTGCTCCTAGATATAGCTAGGCACACTGCCCTAAACTCAACATAATATAAAAACACTAACAGCTTTCTATTTGTTAAGAGAAGTGTTTGGATGCCATGAAGGCATTTAGTTTATTGTCAGGGATGTCAGCATCTACCACTCAAGGGATCTTTTATTTAATGCCAAAAATGTATTTGACTCATCTTTTGGTTTTTTTCCCCACATTTATGTTATATAGATCTTGAAGAGTCCATGTAAAAGGGCATTAGCAGAAAATGATTCTGTATTCTGTACTGAGCTTAGCAAAGGTAGTGGTACTTTTGTTACTGATTACACTAGAGCTATCTAGGAATTTTTCTGGCAATCACACTTATTATTTGACAGAAACAACATAGATTCTCAGAAGATTGAGCCAGAAAAACACCCCCTGCCCCATGACCCTGTGGTTAACTCAGTCATGAAAGAGAATTTTCATATATCTCTCTCCATATCCAAGATTAGTTCCATATTTCAAGTTACTTTAAAAATTTTTTTAAAAGTGATGATTTAACAGATGTGAACTTTTCTTTTCACCTCTTAGAGTATTTCTGAAGAAATGTTCTATCAACTTAGTAACATGCTCCCCCAGATCTTCCGAGTGTCATCAACGCTTACTCTGACGTCCAAGCACTGAACCCTTAGAGACTGACACTCTGGCAGAAGACTGCCAAACTCTCCAGGAACCTGAGCTGTGCTGGGCTTCTGTCAAGCAAAAGATGCCCGGAAAGAGAACTTGCAATCCAAGCCACAAATCAAATCATGATATATGTCTGTGAAACCTTCCAAAAATTCATATACTGTATAGTCTAGTGATCAGCATTTTACTTATATATTTACTCTTAAAATGCCTCTTTGAAAGAAATCTTTCTTTCTACTGTTATGTCCTCTCTGTGAATATTAGTAAGTTAAAACATCCTATATATCATATCTGGACACTTGATGTAGGAGATTGTTGATTACATTTTCATGAAGACATCTGACTTTTCCAAAAGGTTTGAATCCTATCTAGTGCAAGACTTAATCAGCCATATAAATAAAATCTTCCCTTTACCTTATTTGCCAAGTGAAAATTAAAAGACGTTGAGATACACATTTCAAGTATGGATTTCTCATGAAAATCTTTGTGGAAACACAAGCCTATGAAACAGACATGCTTATTCTTTTAAATTCTCCTGTTTGTAAAACTTGTTTTTATTGTACTCTTCCTAAAGTTTTACAAGAGTCAGAAGAAAAAGAAATGAGTCAGAAAAAGACTTTGGATTCTTTACCTCTGTCTCATCTTCTCTATATTATTGACCTTGCCCTTGTCTATTAATAACATTTCATGTGCTAGGAAAATAGTATGCTTATTTGCAAGCCTAATAAAAAGTTAGTCTAAACCAGCACCTGGCAGGATTTTAGTGCTCATCAACATTATGACAGACAACAAGGATCGTTTTTATTTCTCCATCCTGCTTCCTGCATTCTCAGCTTCCTTAACCCTTCTACTTCCTGCATTCCATTTTTGATAACTATGTGCCCATTTCTTTCTCTGCTCTGTCTTCCTTTTCTATTGTCTTTCCTTCCTGCTTAGATGCCACATGTCACTTATTTCTCCCATCTACAACATTTTTATAACATCTGTAACACATTTGCTATGAGTAGTGGCTACATTAAGCAAAGACATTTACAAAAGCAATAGTTTCCTCAAATCCAAGTTATATGGATGTTGTAACCGGCCAGTGAAATGAAATGGAGGATGTTTGACATCATGATAAGATGGTATATCTTGATTCCAAGGAACATAAAGCACTCTTGTTAGTATACCTAAAGACCTAAATGTAGTAACTTATAGAAACTCTTCTGACACACAAAATGCTTTCCCATAACATGGAATGTGTCTTGATTTTCTACTCAAGGAAATGACTGCCCAAGTAACAACGCTAAGAACACCCACTCCAGACTGTCCATTACACACTAACATCCTCCACATTTTTCAGGGAACCTGATGATCCCACCAAGAAAAAGGTAGGAATTCTGCTTTCACAGCAAAAAATTGTGTTCCAGGCGCCACTGGTATCACTGAGACTGATTCTAATGCAAAGCAAGGTAGGCAGGGGTGGAAAATAGAGGTGTGTTAGAGCAGTATCAGAGACTGTTTTAGTTCATAATATCAAAGGTCAAATTGGAGGTGGGTGGAGTCGGATCAATAAAAGGCATTCAAAAAGAGGAACGGAGAATCTTTCTATTGTAGTCCTGTAACTAAGCTAAGTGGACAGCTAACAGGGGCGCAGCCAGAGGTCAGGGGGTAGGAGTAAGTGTTCATTTATGGAAACTTGGTGAATGCTAATGCCCACTTATTCCTTTTCCACCATATAATGTAGTGGCTTTCACCCCAGGACAATTAAAGGTAATATTTGGCCTGTGAAATCAAGATAAATATATTAAGTATCCTTTTCTCATCTGTACTGTAATTTGATATATATGGAAGTGGTTAAGATTGGGAAAATGCTTATGTTATACACTACTGCTATGAAGACATACCAAGTCCTAAGCTAATAACAAATATATAATTCAAAGTACTAATTATTGGGGATTTTAGTGAAACTGTGGGTGAGAGTCTGGAGTTTTGTGTTTGGACCAGGAAAGGTGACATCATGATCTTTTTCTGAGTGTTCTAGAGAGCTTTGTGGAGAGGAGGGGTTTCAGGCACTTCCTGAGTGATGTGAAGAAAGTACCTTAGGTTGAGAATGGAAGGGGAATTCTAGATCTAAGATAAAGATAAGAACAGAAATAGAATGAGGGAGGCACTGATAAATGGCCAGTAAATTGAGAGAAGCTGACCACAAGAGCCTTTTAGGGGTAGGGGTGGAGGGCCTCAACACAAACATGGGCGAGGAGTGTTCCAGTGAGCATGAAGCTTTCTATTTGCATAAACAGCTAAGTATTCCTAAGACAGATGGACAACATGGGCCTCAAGGCCTTAAAAATATGCTTTGGAAATCACTCAGAGGCATTGAGCCTGGTGTCTCCATTCCATACTGCTCTTCCCCTTCCCCAATTTTTGTTCTCAAAGCACAAAACCAAGTAAAGCTATAACCTCACCATTGATTGTGGTCATGTTCTCAGCACGACCATGTGACCGGAATGGAAGAAATGCATGAAAAAGAATTTCAACAGAAACCCAACTTCACTTGCCTGGGAGCTGGCAGATCTCTTACTGGCACAGTACACACATCATTTGTGCCACTTTGGTTAGATGCTGGCTCATTCTCACAAGGAGAAAAAATGTTCCACAAAGGAAGGATGAACTCATGGCAACATTCCTGTTCTAGAGGCCCCAAGGAGAATCAGCAGAGCTGTGTCCAAAAGAACAGATACAACCTAGAGAGTGGAGTCTTGGCAATTTCTCAGTTTCTAGGTGAAAACGATTACTTTTCTGTTACTTCATTATCCCATTTAGATGAAACTGGATTGCTTTGCTCAAAAGTAGTTACAGAAATAGAAATTGTTTTATTACGGAATAGAACATGTTTTACACCTGTTTACCAAAAGTGCCATGTATTCAGAACCACTGAGATCACTGGTTTTCTATCCTTTAACCATCAAAGAACCTTTCCATTAGCTCCCCCATATTTCTCTGAAATGTTTTGAAAATGTTTACTTAGCAAACAAAGTCATCTGAGCAGTAGTCTTTGTTGTTGTAACAGACATCTGTGGAGCTGAGTGATAGTATTAGCAAGCAACACATAGTGTTCCCACATAGGTATCATTGTATAATTCCCATACATACTTTTTTCACATAGAATACATAGAATTATCGTGTAGTTCCAGGCAAATTCACAAAAACAAAAACAAAACAAAACAAAAAAACCTTGCTGTTTTATTTAACCTGTAAGGTCTCATCCCAGTGAAATGTATTTTGGAGAGGTTTTTTGTTTTTTGTTTTATAGCTCAATAACATCACAAAGGACCACTAATTCCAAGAACCTCAAGCTGAGAACCACAACTTTGGGCAGAAATACTTACATGAGTGCATTGCAAAGGGAGGGCAGAGATAAGGGCAACATGAGTGACAGATTGACCCAAGAATCCCATTCAATAAATGCCAAGTGTTTACTGAGTTTCTCCCATACACAAAGGCATGGTGCTAAGCAAGATTCAGCCGCTAGAAGGCTATACAAAGGCTGTGGGACTTGAGGAACTATTTGATTAACGTAATAAGACTTTGCAAGCTTTTCTGTGATCTGTGATGATGCCTATGACCAAGCCGAAATCCCAAGTGAAGCCGAAGGGATGAGTAGCCTCCTGAAATGACCTACAGAACTAAGAATACCGGCTCATGTCCTTTCAGTATACACAGCTAGTTAGTGCAGTACAATCCAGATCTCTCCTGCTGTCCTTTTCCTGATCTATCTAAATGTAAGATTTGGCTGAATTTCATGCCACTCATCGTTAATCATGGATTCTATATGATTTCACCTGCTTGCTCAAATTTGTAACTCTAAAATTAACAGCACTTGCCAAGGCACATAGTCATTTACAAAAACAATGGTTTTTATCAAATCCAAGTCATGTGGCTGTTGTAACTGGCCCACACAATGAAAGGGAGAACCTTCGGCAGCACTTGAGCAGCACTCGAGTGAAAAATTCGAGTAGACACACACCTTCCCAGCTGAGAGGAACAAGGCCACTAACACTCTGCCTTCTGGTGTCAGCTCTCATTACGTAAACAAGTGTCCTTTTCATGGTCTATTTAATGTCATGTTTTTCACACCTTTATGCATTTTGTTGCTGATTTTGCTGTTCAGTGGCCCCCAAATGCAGTGCTGAAGTGCTATCTAGTGTTCCCAAGCCTAAAAAGGTTGTGATGTACCTAATGGAGGAAATGTGTGTGTTCCATAAGCTTTGTCCAGGCATAAGCTACAACACTGTTGGTCGTGAGTTCATTGTTAATGCATCAATAATCTATATTAAATAAGGTGTCTTTAAAAAGAAACATTTTAAAAGGTTTTATGTTTATTAACTCACAAAAATGTAATGCGAGGCTTGCAGGAACCTGAACCTGTATTTCTAGGAGCAATGGCTCGATATTTCCTCCTTTAGTGTTCACAGTGCTAGAATCAATTGTATGTGTGTGTTCTCTCCCAGGCCAGAGCACGTAAAGAGCTACCTGTGGATATCTTTGGCACATGGGGAATGAAACATGGAACGTATTACCAGAGAAGCAAACAGATCTTTTCTGGGGGTGTTTAGGAATTAAGCAGAAGCTGCTGTCACAGATTAGATATGATATCTGCAGGAGGAGATTGTATTTGTGGGTTTCTCCCGCCCTCTTTCATTCTCTCCTGCTTTCTATCCTTTGCTCCTTTTTTTTTCTTTATAATGAATTCCTAGTTTCTTTATTAGCAAATATGTGCTCAAAACTACTCAGAATGACAGTATGGCATCAGAGAGGGGGAGCACAGTCTCTAGAGTTAAACAAAGCTGGTTCAAGTGCCAACTCCCTGATTGACATGCTGTGGCTTCTCACATTGAGCATATTACCTAACACCCATAAGCATGTTTCCTTGTCTGTAAGCTCTGAAAAATTAATAATAGTATCTACCTCATTGAGTAGTTGGAAGGATGAAGTAAGAAAGCACATACTACCTGGCATATAGTCATTCTATAAATATTTGCTGCTATTATCCTTCCTTCATGCCTTCCTGTCTCCCCTTCCTTTCTTCCTTCCTGTCTGACCTTTCTCCTTCTTTCCTTCCTTCCTTTCACTAGATAGTAGTGATACTAAGTCACTTAAAACATCATGTCCTCAAGTAGTTTACAGCCTTATTGAGTTGAGAAAGGAACACATAGTAACACAGTATTAGCCAGCATATAGTAAGGGTATACAGTCAGTGCCAAATAGAGTGTACACAGAGTGCTGTGGAAGTCAAAATAGAAACATGAGCAATACATTGGGCTGAGAAGGATGTTGAGCCCCTTGAGAGCTGCTTAGCCCTGCCTTTCTCTGGCATTGAGTAAGTATCCTCTGGGAGCCCTTGTTAGACTCAATAGGTCAAGCACAAATCCTCCTGGCAGGCAGACAGAACACCACCTGTGCCAGTGGCAGCAACAACTTCAGAAACAAAGGACAGTGAAGGTTATAATGTCAGGAGGAAGTCACAAGGTAGGTAAGTAACCCTGTATTTGAGTGAAGCAGGAAGTACTATTACATTTTTATCAGGTGAATCTAGATTTTAGACAACAATGGTATAAAGTAGTTATAAAACTTAAACTCTCCTAGCCCTGTAGCAGCCATATAGAACTCCTATAATGCTTCTCTGGTTCATCTCTTATGATTCTCTTGTCAGTGAGATGACTAGAAGTTTCCTATATTACAGATGACTGAAGCCAGAGGATTAAGTGCTGGCAAAGGACTAAATGCTAGAAAGCTACAGGGAAAAGGTCCTGAGGATGAGAGGATTAGAACTTAGACATCACTCGTTTACTTAGTCTACTTTGTGCGTGTGGTGGCAGTGACAGGGGAAGGGGTAATAAATACATCTCTTTATTTTAAAAATCATCTTGGCTAACAGAATAGCAAACCTCTCTGAAATTTACTGGCTGAAACAGTAAGCAGTTTCTGGTCATAGCTCTATGGGTCACCTCTATAATTCTTCTTATCTTACCTGGACTCATTCATGAGTCTTCAGACCTACTTCAGTAGGTCAAATAGTCAGTTCTGAGGCTGCAATTGAATGATCTCAGCTAGGGCAACTGGACATGCCTTCACTGGGTCTCGTCCTCCAGGAGGCTACCCCAGAATTTTTCACGTAACAGTAGCAAAGTTAGAAAAGAGAGTGGAATCATGTAATGACTCTTGAGACTTGGAATTGATACACTAACACTGCCACCACATTCTACTGGTTAACACAAGTCACAAAGCCATCCCCTATTCAAGGAGTGAGGTAAGACTCCACATTTTGATGAGAAGGGCTATAGGAGTCACATTGTAAAGAACATGGACATAGGATGGGGAAAAGAATTGGGAATATTTTTGCTATTAATGTATCACTCTCTCCTATAACCACTTTCTTGATGTTGTTGTTTTTCATTCTTATTGGTTTATTTATAGTTTCAACTCGTATCTGTGTAGTGTAGCCTTGTCTATACAGTATAGCCATAAAATGTGTCATATTGAAATGTGCCAAAAGATCATATGGAAAGCTTTATTTTCTACATATTATTCAACAACTTGCTTTTTAAAAATCCAACATCATGTTTTTGAGATTTAATCATATTGATACAGATAGAGCTAGTTTGTTAATTTTAGCTGCTATATATTATTTTTGAATACTCTAAACTATACACTTGCAACCCAATTTATTCATTCTCCTATTGATGCACAATGAGGTTACTTTCACATTTGTGCCATTTTGTACTGTGCTTCAGTAACCACATTCTCACACAGGTGTTGTGCATATGTGTTAGTTTCTCCAGAGTATGTATCTATGAATGGAACTGCTGGATTATAGAGTGTTGACATCTTCAAATTTCATAATTCCAAATATTACTCCCAAAGTAGTACCAAATTCTCCTTCTTTTTTTTTTTTTTTTTAAATTTTTTTTTCCCAACGTTTATTTATTTTTGGGACAGAGAGAGACAGAGCATGAACGGGCGAGGGGCAGAGAGAGAGGGAGACACAGAATCGGAAACAGGCTCCAGGCTCTGAGCCATCAGCCCAGAGCCCGACGCGGGGCTCGAACTCACGGACTGTGAGATCGTGACCTGGTTGAAGTCGGACGCTTAACCGACTGCGCCACCCAGGCGCCCCCCAAATTCTCCTTCTACTGGCAGTATATCCTTATCCCCTTTTCTCCATATCCCATATAACCTAGGCAATAATTTTCAGAAATCTTAACTTTTGTTATTTTGATAAGTATGAAATAGCATCTCATTGCTCTTTTGTTTTACATTTCTGTGGCTACTAGTGATGATGAGTTGCCTGTGTGAATACTATGTCTATTTTTTCTATTGTGTTGTCTTTTTCATATTGATTTTTAGACTTTTTTTTCATATTTTGAACACTAAACCTTTATAAATTATTCTTGCACATGTTTTTCCCACTTTATAGTTTTCTTTTCACTTTTTTTATATTTTATTTTCCACACAGTTTTAAATTTTAATAATATAATTTATCACTCTGAGATCTGAGTGGAAAAGCAAAAATAAATCTACATCTAGACCCTTCATGGTAAAACTGTAGGACACTCAAAATGAAAATGAAAATTTTAAAAGTATTCTAATTTTTTAAAAAATTTTTTGAGTGTTTATTCATTTTTGAGAGAGAGAAAGACAGAGAGAGTGGGGGAAAGGCAGAGAGAGAGGGAGACACAGAATCCGAAGCAAGCTCCAGGCTCTGAGCTGTCAGCACAGAGCCCAATGCAGGGCTTGAACCCATGAACTGTGAGATCATGACCTGAGCTGAAATTGGTCACCCAACTGACTGAGCCACCCAGACATCCCAAAAGTATTTTAATTTTTTAAATTAAAACCAAGCAAAGAGAGATTTGAATTACAATCTCAAAAAGAGCAGACTCCTCAGCAGCAACAACAGATACAACAGATACAGATACAACAACAGAATAAGATGAAAGAGTAAGAGAAAATAACCACTACCTAAAAGTTTTATACCCAACTAAACTATCGTTCAAGACATACATCTACATAAACACATTTAAGTTTATGTTGATACAGAATAGAACTAGTTCATTAATTCTAGCTGCTATATATTATTTTGAATGCTCTAAATTATACACTTGCAACCCAGTTTATTTATTCATTCTCCTATTGATGCACAATGAGGTTACTTTCACATTTGTGCCATTTTGTATTGTGCTGCAGTAACCACATTCTTACACAGGTATTGTGGTGCATATGTGTTAGCAGAACTCTAAAAAATCTCAAGGAAACTGCTTTACTTCAGAAAAAAGGAAACTTATCTTCAAAGGAAGGGAGAATATTTCAAATGAGAGAACATATGGTTTATTTAAATAAAAAGCAAAGGGCCAAGATAAAGTTGACCAGGTAATCAACAAAAATATTTAGTTATTTATGGATTTTCTGAAATGCCTTGAGAGTTTAGCCATGGAGCATGGCAGGCTGTCTCCGTGTAATGCCTTCCAGTGTCCTTCTGTTGTGATATCCACCTTATTCAATCAAGATACCATTTCCCTTACAGAATTTCTCCATCCCTAAACTTTTATTTCATACTTTCCACCTATGCTACACTGTAAGTCAATACCTTTTATCTGTTATCTGTTCACTTTTTCTCTCAGTTTGTATCTAACTTACTGTTTATTTCGATTTCATTTAACTTCAGTGTCAAGGACCATGTATTTTTTATATAGAAATTCTACATTATTTTCATTTCTAAAAATTCTTTGTAAATATGCCTGGTATTTTTTTGTAGTGTCTTATTCTTATATTTTATATTCTATGACTTTAATCATTTGAGATATATTTATTATATATATTTATCAGACCACTCAATTATTATTACTATTACTATTTTTATGACTATTATTTTTGGTGAAAAAATTTACATTCTCTCAGCAAATTTCAATTATATAATACATTGTTATTAACTATAGTCACTATGTTTTACATTACATGGTGATAAGATGCATAAAACTTAATATATTTTATGGAAGTTTGTATCCTTTTACCAACCTCTCCCTATTTCCCCCAACCCCTCAGAGTTTGGCTATTTTTAAGATTCCAGGTATAATCGATGCCATGCAGAATTCATCTTAGTCTAGCTTATTTCACATAGCATAATACCCTCAAGTTCTATCCATGTTGTTGCAAATTGACAGGATTTCCTTCTTTCTCATAGCTGAAATTAGTGTGTGTGTGTGTGTGTGTGTGTGCACATGTGTTTATATACATGCATACATCTCCTTTATTCATTAATCTGTTGACAGACATTTATGTTGTTTCCATATCTTGGCTATTGTGAATTATGCTGCAATGATCATGGGAATGGAGATAACTCTTCGACCTGTTTTCTTCTCATTTGGATATATACCTAGAAGTGAGATTGCTGGACCATATGATAGTTCTATTTTTAATTTTTTGAGAAACCTCCATACTGTTTTCCACAGTGGCTGCACAAATTTACATTCCTACCAAGAGTACACAGGGTTCCTTGTATACTGTATGTACACACACATATACATATCACATTTTCTTTATCTGTTTATCTGTCAATGGATACTTAGGTTGTTTTTATATATAGGCTACTGTAAATAATGCTGCAATGAACATTGAGATGTAGATATCCCTTCAAGATCACAATTTCATTTCCTTCAGATATATACCCAGAAGTGGAATTGCTGGATCATATCATAGTTTGATTAATTTTTTGAGGAACCTCCATATTGTTTTCCATAGCGGCTGCCTAATTTACGTTCCCACCAACAGTGCACGATAGTTTCCTTTTCCCCACAGCCTCACAAATATTTGTTATCTCTTGTCTTTTTGACAATAGCCATTCAAACAGGTCTGAGGTGATATCTCATTGTGGTTTTGATTTGCATTTCCCTGATAATTGGTGATATTCAGCACCTTTTCATGTACCTGTAGGCTATTTGTATGTCTTCTTGGGAAAAGTCCTGTATAGTTCCTGCCCATATTTAATCAGATTGTTTTCTTTCTTTTTTTTTTTTCTATTGAGTTGTGTAAGTTCTTCACATGTTTTGGATATTAACCTCTTACCAGATACATGACTTGCAAATATTTTCTCACATTCCATAGGTTTCCTTTTCATTTTGTTGGTTTCCTTTGCTGTGTGGAAGCTTTTTAGTTTGATGTAGTTCCTCTTCTTTATTTTTGCTTTAGTTGCCTTTCTTTTGGTGTCAACCTCTCCCCCCCAAAAAAATTGCCATGGAACTATGTTCTCTTCTAAAAGTTTTATGGTTTCAGGTGTCATGTTCAAGTCTTTAATCCATGTTGAGTGGATTTTTGTGTATGCTGTAAGATAGTGGTCCAGTGTCTTTCTTTTGCATGTGGCTATCCAGTTTTTCCCACACCATATATTGAAGATATTGTCCTTCAACTGCCCCATTGCCTATTTTTGGCTCTTTATCATAAATCAATTGACCATATAAGTGTGGGTTTATTTCTGTACTCTCTTCTGTTCTATTGATCTATGTTTTTATGCCAATACCATACTATTTTGATTACTGTATCTTTGTACTATAGTTTGAAATCAGGAAGTATGGTGCTTCCAGCTTTGTTTTTCTTTCTCAAAATGGATTATGCCATTTGGAGGCTTTGTAATTCAACACAAATTTTAGGATTATTGTTTCTATTTCTGTAAAAAAAATGCCACTGGAATTTTGATAGGGATTGCATTGAATCTATGGATTGCTTTTGGTAGTGTAGATATTTTAATTTTCATTTCTTTTAAGTTCTTATTTAAATTCCAGTTAGCAGACAGTGTAATATTAGTTTCAGGTGTAGAGTTTAGTGATTCATCACTTACATATAACACCCAGTGCTCATCACAAGTACTCTCCTTAATACCCATCACCCATTTAGTCTGTCCCCCCATCCACCACCCCTCCAGCAACCTTCAGTTTGTTCTCTATATACAGTTAAGAGTCTGTTTTATGAATGAAATCATATGGTATTTGTTTTTCTCTGACTTATTTTGCTTAGCATAATACACTTCAGCTCCATACACATCATTGCAAATGGCAAGATTTCATTTTTATTTATGGCTGAGTAATATTCCATTGTGTATATATACCACATCTTCTTTATCCATTCATCAGTTGATGGACATTTTGGCTCTTTCCATAATTTGGCTATTGTTGGTAATGCTGCTATACATCCGGGTGCATGTGTCCCTTTGAATCAGTACTTTTGTATCCTTTGGGTAAATGCCTAGCAATGCAATTGCTAGGTCATAGGGTAGTTCTATTTTTAACTTTTGAGAAACCTCCATACTGTTTTCCAGAGTGGCTGCACCAGTCTGCATTCCCACCAACCGTGTAAGAGGGTTCCCCTTTCTCCACATCCTCACCAACATCTGTTGTTTCCTATGTTGTTAATTTTAGGCATTCTGACAGGTGTAAAGTGATATCTCATTGTAGTTTTGATTTGTATTTCCCTGATGAAGAGTGATGTTGAGCATCTTTTCATGTGTCTGTTAGTCATCTGTATGTCTTATTTGGAAAAATGTATATTCATGTTTTAACTGGGTTATTTGTTTTTTGGGTGTTGAATTTGATAACTTCTTTATAGATTTTGGATACTAACCCTTTATCTGATATGTCATTTGCAAATATCTTCTCCTATTCCATAGGTTGCCTTTTAGTTTTATTGTTTCTTTCACTGTGAAGCAGCTTTTTATCTTGATGAAGTCCCATCCTGATGAAGTTCATTTTTGCTTTTTTTTTTTCCCTTGCCTCTAGAAACATGTCTAATAAGAAGTTGTTATGGCTGATGTCAAAGAGGTTGCTGCCTGTGTTCTCTAGGATTTTGATGGTTTTTTTGTCTCATATTTAGGGCTTTCATCTATTTTGAATTTATTTTTGTGTATGGTGTAAGAAAGTGGTCCAGTTTCATTTTTCTGCACATCACTATCCAGTTTTCCGAATATCATTTGTTGAATAAACTATCTTTTCCCATGGATATTCTTTCCTGCTTTGTTGAAGATTAGTTGACCATATAGTTGTATAGTTGTGGGTCCATTTCTGGGTTTTCTATTCTGTTCCATTGATCTATGTGTCTGATTTTGTGGCAATAACATACTGTCTTGATGACTACAGCTTTGTAATATAGCTTGAAGTCCGGAATTGTGATGCCTCTGGCTTTGCTTTGCTTTTCCAAGGTTGCTTTGGCTATTTGGGGTCTTTAGTGGTTCCATACAAATTTTAGGATTGTTTGTTTTAGCTCTGTGAAAAATGCTTTTGGTATTTTGACAGAGGTTGCATTAAATGTGTAGATTGTTTTTGGATAGTATAGACATTTTAACACTGTTTGTTCCTCCAATCCATGAGAATGGAATGTCTTTCCATTTCTTCTTCAGTGTTTTATAGTTTTCAGAGTGCAGGATACCTAGGAATAAACCTAACCAAAGACAGCAGTGAGGGGATTTTAGCAATATTAATTCTTCCAATCCATGAGCATGGGAATAACTTATCATTTATTTTTATCTTCTTCAATTTCTTTCATCATTGTCTTATAATTTTCAGTGTAGAGATCATTCACCTCTTTGGTTAGATTTATCCCTAGGTCTTTTATTCCTTTTTATGCAATTGTAAATGAGATTGTTTTCTTAAATTCTCTTTCTGATAGTTCATGGTTAGTATATATAAATGCAACTGATTTTTGTGTATTGATTTTGTATCTTGAAACTTTACTGAATTTATTAGTCCTAACAGGTGTGTGTGTGTGTGTGTGTGTGTGTGTGTGTGTGTGTTGAATCTTTAGGGTTTTCTATATATAATACCATGTCATCTACAAACACAGTTTTATTTCTTCCTTTCTAATTTGGATTAAATTTATATCTTTGTCTTGCTTAATTGCTCTGGCTAGGACTTCCAGTACGATGTTGAATAGAAGTGGGAAGAATGAGCATCCTTGTTTTGCTCCTGATCTTAGAGAAAAAGCTTTCAGCTTTTCACCATTGAGTATGAAGTTATCTATGAGCTTGTAATGTATAGCCCTTATTATCTTGTGAGGCATTCTCTCTATACCCAGTTTGTTGTGGGTATCATGAATGGGTATTGAATTTTGTCAGACGCTTTTCTTTCTGCATTTACAGAGATAAGCATATAATTTTTATCCTTTATTTTGTTGATGTAGTGTGTAACATTGATTTTTGGATGTTAAGCCATCCTTTAATCCCTTCATCCCACTTTATCATAATGTATGACCTTTTTAGTATATTGTTGAATTTGGTTTGCTAATATCTTGTTAAATATTTTTGCACCTATGTTCATCAATAATGTTGTCTTATCACTTTCTTTTCTTGTATTGTCCTTGTCTGGTTTGGTATCAGGGTCATGCTGGCCTTGTAAAATTAGTTTGAAAGTATTCCCTCCTCTTCTGTGTTTTGGAAGAATTTGAGAATTGGTGTTAATTCTTCTTTAAATGTTTGGTGGAATTCAACAGTAAAGCCATCTGGTCCTGAACTTTTCTTTCTTGGGAGATTTTTTTTTATTACTGATTCAATGTCCTTACATTGGTCCATTCAGGACCAATAATTGGTCCATGCGGGTTTTCTATTTCTTCATGATTCAGTCTTGGTACCCTGCATGTTTTTAGGAATTTATCCATTTATTATAGGTTATCCAAATTTTTGGCATATTTTTCGTAGTAGTCTCTTATGATTTTTGGTGGCATCAGTTGTAATGTCTCCTCTTTAATTTTTAATTTTATTTATTTGAGTCCTCTTTTTTTCTTGGTAGGTCTAGCTGAAGTTTTTTTTTATTTGTTTATATTTTTAAAAAGACTATCTCTTAGTTTTATTGGAGTTTTCTATTGTCTTTTTAGTATCTGTTTTCTTTATTTCTCCTTTAATCTTTGTTAATGCCTTCCTTCTACTAACTTTGAGCTTAGATTGTTCCTTTTTTTTTTTTTTTAGTTCTTTGAGGTGAAAGTTAAGTTGCTTATCTTTTTGACTTTCAGTTTACTTGTCTAGAAAGTACAATTAATACCTTTTTCCCTCTCAACTTCATACAATCAGGCAAGAAAAAAATGAGATAAGAGAATGCTTTAAAAATTATAAAGTTTAAAAAAAAGGGTAAGATTTAATTTGATTCTTAAAAACCAGGACCACATTTGGATATGAGAATCTTATTTCTTATGGGGGATTGCTGGACAGAAGGAAAACTAAAATTATCCATTAAATATTTATTGAGTATCTGTTCCATGTCATACATTATTTTAAATGCTAGAAATATTACATAATGGTAAAAAAGATATCTATGATCCCATACCCTGCCTAGTATTTGAGATGTAATAAATCAAGAGGTAAACACAAACACATATGTACTTATAAATTATTAGGACTCCTATGAGAAAATTATAAGAAGAATATAGTTGATATGGAAATACAGGAAGGCTTTTAGGAAGAAATGACATTTAAGCTAAGACCTGTACAGTTAATAGTAATTATCCAGATGAGGAGTTGAGGAAGAGGCTTTCCTAGGCTGAGGAAATAAAACAAAGAACAAATAAAATTAAAAATAAAAATTCAGCAGCTTCAGGAAGTACACAACTGAGTGAAGAACTAAAGCCTCATATTTCTGACTAGAAGATTAAAAATAGGGAGACACAGGGAAATCATAGAATGTGAGAGATTTAATACCCCATAAAGTTGTTTATGAACTCCTGGGCTTACTCCAGGGATGTGTCGGCATGGATCCACCATGAGATAAACCACTATGCAGATTCTAGACTGTCCACTGACCAGCATACATGTGAGAAAAATTTAAATAGCACTGAAAAGACTTTGAAGATGGACCTGACATTGAAACCATAACTAACAAAAGTTTGTTTTGAATGTATGGACTGAAAGAAATTCAGTTGACTGCCAGATTAGAGAAAATATCAACATTCTTCATAAGATTTAAACAAAATCCATGATTTTATAACATAATATTTTGAATGCCCTAGATGCAATCTAAAAATATCTGTCATACACAGAACAAGAAAAATCTCAACTCCCAAAAGATAATGAACAAATGCTAATTCTGAGATTACACAGATGTCAGGTTTATATAACAAAGACTTAAAAAACACCTATTATAAAAATGCTTCATGAACTAAGTACAAACTCTCTTGAAATGAATAAAAAATAGAAATTCTTAGCAAAGGAATTGATATAAAGAAGAATCTCATGAAAATTTTAGAGCTAAAAAATTCCATCTCTAAAATTTAAAAAAAAATCACTAGGTAAGACTCAGAAACATCATAGAGGTGACAAAGAGTTGTTGAACTTGAAGATAGCTCAATGGACATTCTCCATGCTAAACAACAGAGAGAGAAAAAATGGAGGAAAAAAATTGGGCTGAGACTCAGGGACCTAGGGAATATTGACAAAAATTCTGACATTCATGTCATTAGAGTCCCAAGAAGAGAAAGGATATGGTGCTGAAACAGTATTTGAAGAAATATTGTCTGAAAACTTCCCAAAGTTAGTGAATAATATAAACTTATAAATCCAAGAAGTTCAGCAAATCCCAAACAGGATAAACTCAGTGAAACTTACACTAAAACACATCCTAATCAAATTGCTGAAAACTAAAGACAAAGAAAAGAGTCTTGAAAGCAGCCAGAGGAAACCAATGCATTACTATAGAGAACACCAATTTGAATGGCAGCAGATTTCTCGTCAGAAATTGTAGATGCCAGAAGGAAGTAGAAAACACTTTTTAAGTGCTAAAAAGGACCATCAACCCAGAATCCTGTGAAAACAGATTCAAGAATGAAGATGAAATAAGGACATTTTCTGCTGAAGGAAAAGTAAGAGAATTTAAAGTACTGCTAAAGGAAGTTCTTCAGACATAAGAAGATGACTTCCAGGAAGAAAACTGGAATGTCAACAATGAAGGAAGAGCAACAGAAATGGTAAATGTCTGAGTAAATATAATAGATTGTTCTTCTCTTGAGTTCTTTAAACTATACTGGACAGTTGGAAGCAAAAATTATAACATTGTCTAATGAGGATTTCAGTGTATGTAGACGGAACTACCTAGCAACTACAAAATAAAGAGAGGGAGTAAAGAGGCCTATATGTTGATCAGGTTTCTACATTCCACCGAAGTGGCAACATTAAGCCTTAAGTAGGCCATGAAAATAATCAAGCAAATAAATAAATAAGTGAAAATTCTGAGACAAGAAATGTGTCTAATGCATTCAAATATATAAGAAGTCAAACAGTACCAAAGGGCCATTGGCTCTTGACTGCTTCTTCCTCATGTGAGAAAGATTCCAAATGGAAATTTTGCCTCATTCCTCAGTCCTTTCACATACCCCCATATGTAAACAATCACTGAAGCCTCCTTCCTTCTTTCAAATCTCAAATATTTCTCTCCATTCTGATGGGCCCTTCATAGTCCAGGGCATCATTTCTGATCTATATACCATTCCCCCAAATTGTCTCCCTAACTCCAGTTTTGCCTCCTACTTCTTTCTTCATCTCACTCCAATTACCTAAAATTCAAATGTCATTATATATTTTGGCTTAAAACATAAATTCCTCCCTCAGTGCTTTTAAAATAGTGAATTCTTTAGCCTGGTTAAAAGGCTTTTCATAGCATGCTTCCTGATCATCTCTCTAGTCTCATTTCTTGCCACTCTCTAATCTCTCCCCCTAACTATATTCCCTAGACTAGCATAGTAAACATTTTAGGTTTTAAAGTCCTTATGCTCTCTGGTGCAATTACTTAACTCTGTAGTTGTAATGGAAAAGCATCCATACACAATATGTAAATAAATGGGTAGAATTATTTGCAAATAAAACCTTAACTATAAAAACAAGTGTCTGCCTGGATTTGGCCCATGGGCCATTATGTGGTGACCCCTGCTTTAGACAATTAAACTACCTACAAATCTGTGGACATGGCATTTTTTTTTATCTCTTGAGTACTGCACAATATACTGTCTGTTTGGAATGCTTCTCTCCTTTGGCTACTTTCCATCACCAGGTATCAACCTGGATGCCACTTCATCAAATTCTTTCCTAGACTCCCTATTCCTCTACATTGCACATACCACATTAATATATTTACCTACTGATATATTTACCTGTTTCCTTGTCTGTCTTCTCCCACTTGTCTATAAGCTTCTGGAGGGCAGAAACTATGTCGTGTCCACATTTTAATCCCTAGTACCTAGCAGAATACTTGGCACATACAAGCATTCAATAAAACTTTCAGTTTTTCTATTCAGTGAAGGGAAGGCCAATAGCTCTCTGGCTGACCCAGCCCCTGTCTTAAAACTTCAGGGCAGGGAAAATACTGCCTAACTCGATGGTTGTATCTCCATAGAAGCTGTGATCTGTTTTGGGCAAGCCATCCCTTTCCTTTGGCCTGACTTCTCCCAGGGAAAAGAGGTCCAAAATTAAGGACCAGCCACTGTATCTCTTCTCAGACAGCACCCATCCCATCTACCAGGCAGCTCAGAGCCATCTGACCCCACTTTCAGCAAGCATTCTCAGCCACTGATTTTAAAAATAAGCCCCGAGGGGGTAAATTGCTACATCTCTTTCCAAAGGCTGTTGTAGATGCCAAAGGCGGTGGACAATGAACCATTTGTGGTTAAGGGTGGAGCAACCACCATTCAGCCAGGCATCCTGGGGACTCTCCCTGCCTGTTCAGTGTCTTCCCTTTTCAGCCCATTACCAATAAAGTGGGAAAAGGGCAACTTTCTCTGCCAAGCCATCAGGTAATTAAGTATCTGAGGGATCAACCATGTGTCTTACTCTCAACTATTGCTAAATCTCCGGCAAAGACGTGGGCCCTTCCCACAGAACCTTATAATTTATTTGAAAAAAATAAGATAGGTATGTTTGAACCATTTAGAGATTAGTAAAATGCATGTATTTATTTACTTACTCACTTTTTAAAGTGCCTACTCAATGCCAGTCAATGTGTGGGATGCTAAGTCACAGAGACAAAAAGTTCATTCAAGGATACTCTCCATCTACTACAATTTCCAGTAGAAATATATAATATGAATGGGGTTTAGAGTTAAAGATATCAATAAAGGCTAAAGTTGTCAGAGAAAGTTCCATCAAGGAGGTGGAACTTGAACTGGTCTTGAGGAAAGTGTGGGGTACAGATTTATGAATGGAAAGAGAAAATTTCAGCTAGAGGAGATGACATGGCCAGAGGTGAGGAAGAGAACTGAGTGTCAAGAGTGGGGAGGAGAGGTGAGGAGTGGGAAATAAGGCTGGAGGAAAAATGAAGGGTTGTGGTGGAAAACCCTGAAGACTGGACATTTAACTTGAAGTGGAAGATAACATCCTTCTTCTTTTCTTTGAGTTGTAATTCACATACCATAAAATTCAATGGTATTTTAGTATATTCACAAAATTATACAATGATCACCATTATCTAATTCCAGAACAGACAATATTCTTTTGAATATTTCTGAACAGAGAATTCATGGGATAAATTTGCATTTCAAGCAGATTAACCCAGCTACAGGAGCAGGAATGATTGTGTGGAAAGAAACTAGACACAAAGACAAGCTAAGAGGTTCAGAAGCTTGGAGATCTAGACCAGAATAGGTCATAGTGCCACAGCCTGTCTATGGGCTTCTCACTCCACCCAGGATGGTGAGGTTGACAGCAGGATAATTTACTGAGATAATAATCTATGTCTTTTTCTTCTTTTATTTTCCCTCCCTTGTTCCAAGAAGATAGCAGATATTTGTATTCCTTAGCTTAAGCAGTTTTGGGAGCTAAGCTAAAAGCAAATTGCCTGCCTTCCTGACTTCTGTTTTAGAAGTTCTGAACTCAATATTGGGATTGTGTTGGGGGAGGAGACCCTTTGGGGGCAGTGGGAGCTGAAGCTGAGAAAGCAGAGAACAGGGCAGAGAGGGAAATCCCCCAAACTGTGAAGAACCAGTGATTTCTGGTTCTGAAAGGCATAGGGACCTCAGAGTGGGTGACAGAATGCTTGACCCCAGGCCCCAGAGCTCCAGGGGTACCAGCCTCATAAAGTACTCCTGCGCCCATGTGTGGTACAGTGAGGATGTCAATTCTGACAAAGTGGACTAAAGACCAGAAGAGTTTCCTGCTAAGCATTCTATTCAGCAAAAAATTCCTGGGATTTTGCCCTATCCTGGGACATGAGGAGCCCCAACAATGATGGAAACTGCATTAAATGCCAGCTTGGCAGGTTCAGAGTCACAGGTAGAAAAGTTAAAGTACTGGGGACCTTCTTGAGAGGTAGTTGAACATACGGGTTATTCGAACAGATTCTAGAAACCAACTCTCTGGGATTAAGCCTCACACTGTGATCTATTAGCTGTAGGATTTCTTCAGACTAATGATAATAACAATCAACTATCTCATAGTGGTGTTGTGAGGGTTACATGAATGGACAGATTTAAAAACAGTTACAATACTGTCTGGCGCATAAAAAAGCTATGTAAATGTTTGCTTATTATTATTAATAAGAAGGAAACAAATAGTTGGGGGAAGGGAGGAGTGTTGCCCTATAAAAGAAAACTATTCAGTGGAAATAAGGGTGGGGGAAGAAGTAGAGGGAAAGAAGACTTTAAAAAGGCAGTATTAAGGATGAAAGACTTAAGGTAAGTAAATGCCATTTAGACACAAAAGAAAAAGGAAAGTGAAATAAAAACAGATAGATGAAGATAAATAGGAATAAACAGGTGATTTGATAGACATTAGGTAGATATGAGATAAAAAGAGATTAAGAAATACATACATCACATAATTAAAACATCACAGAAGTAGAAAAATGGTGGGAAAAAGTAACTGATAAGATGACATAACTGAGAAGGATCAACTAATATAGATAGATGATAAACTCAGAATGAAATGTAGAAAGTAGCATCAGATGCTACATGGAAAAAAGCGGGGTCAGACAGGAAAGATGAAAGGGAGGGTGGGACTCAGTCACAATGGACTCAATGACCTCCAGTCTGTGAGATGGAGGAGACTGCTGTCTCCTTGCCTAGCCCTGCACCCCAACCCCCTCCCACACAGCTTAGCTTCATCTTCTCTGACTTCTAGACCATGTTCCCCTGGGAACTTCCTGTTCTCTGTTCTGTACACTTCAGAAATTACCTTCTTCAGTCTGGTTTTCTAACTGTTTTGTGTATGCAATTCTTGTCTCCGTTCCAAAAGACTGTGTGGGTCTATCACTCTCTCCACTTTCCTGGTATCTCACCCAGTATGAGGAGGAGAGAAAATGTGTTGGAGGCCAGTCCTGGTATAGAAGTGGGAATAGGAGCGCCATGCCAATCTCCAACTACCAGTATCACCATCCTGTAGGACATCACCAATTACCCATGGAAAACAATCTAAAAACAACTTGGAGGGAACTAGCTTGCCCTAGCACAATAAAAATGTATGCAGTATCTGATGATCCCTTCCCTTACTGCTTCTCAAGAATCCAGACATCTGTAACTCAGCATTTTCCTATAAATAATTGGTCTCCCCTACAAAACTGTGAGCTGCCAGAGAGCAGAGACTATATGGGAAAAGTTTCAGAAATGTTACAGAATAAGCAAGAGCTTTATATTCTGTATCTACCACTTCTAAGCATCTGAAAATTTCTACCACCTCGTGGTTGATGTGCTTGGTCCTAAGGGCAGAAATCTCGTCATCAGGAGAAGAGAAATTCTGATATAAGAAAAGAGACCTAAGAAGCTCTGTTTACACAGGTCCTGAATATAGGCCCAGGGCCTGTTAGAATCCAGAGAGAGTTCTGGTCATCTCAGCCAAATGAAACTCCCCCATACTGATCTAAACCCGTTCCTTTCCTCCTAGACAAGAGGAAGGAAAAGTCCCATTCGTAACCACGGAGAAATAAAAGTCTTCCTCGGTGATTATATACAATTTACAGCAGAGTGTTTCATTTGGTGCCCAGGAGCCTGTAATAGCTGGAATTACCCTTGTTCCTCTTCCTCTTTGAAGGGCCAGAGCTGAGAAGTGCCCTGTGATTATGTGTTAGGGTACGGCATCTCCATGCCAAACTTGCTCAGCCCGATTTGGTGTGGTGCGTGCGCGTGTGTGTGCATGCATGAACGTGTGTGTGTGTGTGTGTGTGTGCATGCTTCCAGAACATAATTTCCCCACATCCCTGCATGGTTTTTCAATTCATAAATAATGAATTAAAATGCTTTTGGGGTGCCTGGGTGGCTCAGTCTGTTAAGCATCCAACTTCGGCTCAGGTCATGATCTCACGGTTCATGGGCTCGAGCCCACATCTGTCTGCTCAGAGCCTGCTTTGGATTCTCTGTCCCCTTTCTCTCTGCCCCTCCCACCCCCTCAAAAATAAACATTAAAAAATTATTTTAATTTAAAAAATGTTTTTGCCATTTCACCCATCCTTACTGGAAAGGGAGGCAGAGAAGTAAGAAGGGAAGGAAATTAGAATCATCTTTTCACCCCACAACTTTACGTGTGAATTGAGAACTCCAGTATCAACAAAGCAGAAAAACTGAAGTGAATTGAGCTGAGATGTACTGATTGCTTACCGTCCAGGTGATGAAAACCTGAGAGTAACAACAGATT
This sequence comes from Herpailurus yagouaroundi, assembly GCF_014898765.1. Taxonomy (NCBI): domain Eukaryota; kingdom Metazoa; phylum Chordata; class Mammalia; order Carnivora; family Felidae; genus Herpailurus; species Herpailurus yagouaroundi. The sequence goes on from NW_024412572.1 coordinate 4,054,492, forward strand.
CGCTAGGTTGTGAAGATGAATGCTTCTGCATGGATATAAGTTGTGACTGGTGCTCTCCCCAAGTTAGAAGCCCTGAGGAAAGTGGTACACAATAAAATATTAGAAACCCGAAGTCTGGGTTGCAAACATTTTCTGTGAAGGGCCAAATAGTAAATATTTTAGGCTTCATGAGCCATATGATTTCTGTTACAACTTCTCAGCTCTATAGTGAAAAAGCAGACTTAGACAATATGTAAACAATTTGGCATGGGTATGTTCCAATAACATACAATAACATTTATTTACAAAAATAGCAGACGGCGAGATTTAGCCAGTGGGAGGTAGTTTGCTGACTCCCGCACTGAGTGATTTAGTACTATGAGGATTTTGTTTTGAAAAATCTTACCACTTGCAACAACATGGATAGAACTGGAGGCCTTTATGCTAAGTGAAATAAGTCAGTAAGAGAAAGACAGATATCATATGCTTTCACTCACATGTGAAAATTGAGAAACTTAACAGAAGACCATGGGTGAAGGGAAGAGGGGAAAAAGCTTCAAATAGAGAAGGAGGCAAACCATAAAAGACTCTTAAATACAGAGAACAAACAGGGTTGATGGTGGGGGAGGGGATAATGGGTGATGGGCATTGAGGAGGACACTTGTTAGGAAGAGCACTGGCTGTTGTATGTAAGTGACGAATCATGGGAATCTACTCCTGAAGCCAACAGCACACTGTATACACTGTATTGTAGCTAACTTAACAATAAATTATATTTAAAAAAGAAAAAAAAGAAAAATCTCGATACTTTGAGGGTAAAGACTAAAAGACAGAAATGATGGAGAAGGAAAGGAAGAAAAGGAAGAGGTGAAGAATGGGTAATGATTGTTTTTAGAATAAAGATAACTTGGAGCATCTGAACTTATGGGCTGTGTGCAAAGGGAAGAACAAACTCTTTAAGCCATTTGTTTTGGAAATCTTCAAGTGGGCTGTAAGTACTGGCAAGGAAAGCAGTTGTGACCAAGTACTCAAGAGTAGAATTTTGGTTCTAATATAAAAGGACTATCACCCTGTATTACTTAACCATTTCTGTGTAACAAATTAACCCCAAACCTAGTGACTTAAGACAAAAATAAATATTTATCAACTCTCATTGTTTCTGTGGATCAGGAAGTCAAGAATAGTCTGGCCAGCTGTTTCGGCTCATGATTTTTCATAAAATAAAGACAGGTCAGCCAGAACAGCTATTATCTGAAGGCTTGACTATACCCGAAGGACCTGATTTACTCATATAAGATGGCATTGGCTGTTCAGTGGGGGTCCTCAGTTCTTCTCCATATGGGCCTCTCCACAGAGATGTTTGAGTGTTCTTACAACATGGAAGCTGGCTTCCTCCAGAGTAAGTAAACCAAGAGGCCAAGACAGAAGGTGCAATATTTTCATGACCCAGTATCAGAAGTCATACACCATGATGTCTACCATACTTCACTGGTCACAGCGACCAGCCCTGATTAAATGTCAGGGAAGGCTAGTCCAGGGTGCAAATACCAGGAAGCAGGGATCAATGAGGTCCATCTTAGAGACTAACCATCTGCCGCCTAATAACAGAGAGAACTAAAAGATGCATCTGTGGTCCCAGTCTAGGATCTGCATATTAAGATGGCCTAGGAATTTGTATTAGTTAGAATGCATCTGGCTAGAGAAAGAAAACAGAGCAAAACACTCAACTTCAAGTTGTTTAAACCACAGGATTGATTTCACTTATGAAAGGGTCCACAGTTGGGAATTTTCAGGGTTAGTTAATTCCGTAGCTCAACAATATCAGGTTCTTGTTCAACCTTTCTGTGGTTTTCTTGGCTTTTCCTTCATGGTCACAAAATGGTTGCTACAGCCCACATTACATGTTTACACAGTTGCATGTGGAAGCAGAAAGAAAGGAATATTTATTGGGTAGCCAGCAAACACCACTTGCCACAAAAACTGGTGTGACCCTCTGAACTGAGTAATATGAACAGTGTACTTGTAACTTTCTTAGAACCACAGGATCTTAGCGATGACTAAGTCTGGTCCCCATGTAATGCTCACATCCCTTCTATCAGATCCAGGGAACATTGCCATATACCAAGATTTCCTTTCACTGTAGTAAAATAGCTTGGGCTTCATGAATATATGACAGAGGCTTCTGGTCAAAGTGCAGAATTGTAATAAATGTAAAAAGTTGAGGCCAACCTATTTAGGAGACAGTCCCTGAGCCCCCCACTGGTAGCAGGAACTTTGGAAGCACTAGTGGAGTCTTTTATCAAGGCCTGCCTTAGCATGCTTTGACCATCAATGTAGATAGGTATTTCTCTTGCCCTTAAAATGACTTTCAGAAGAGGCACATTCCCCTAAATGACATTTGCTCATAACAGTAAAACCCCAAATTGAATAACTAAGACCCAGGAGAGAGACTTCCAATTCAATACAAGCAAAACACATTTTCAACAAATACAATACACAATTTGCTAATGGGGATTCCTCTACAGGAGGAAAATTTGCGTAACACAACCCCCAATTTCCCTTCTAACTCCAAAATCAATGATTCTTTTTTTTTTTTCAAAATCAATGATTCTATATTTACTGCGAATTTCTTCATGATGTTAAGATTAAGCTTCTTTTGTTGAGCTTTCAGTGTATTTCATGAAGTCATAGAATATCAGAATTGATATGATGTAAGAGATTGTATATCACTTTATTTCTTATGTCTTGAGTCAGAGCTCCTATTAATTTAGAATAAATATTTTATGACCTTCCTTTTATATGATTAGAAATTTTTGAGTTATATTTGAATAAACTTTCTTAAAATAGAATTTGCATAGAATAAAATATCATCATCTTAAGTATACCATCTAATAAGTTCTGAAAATGTGCAACCTCTACCATCACAATCAAGATATCCATTTCCCAAAAAGCTCCTGAATGCCCCTTTGCAGCCAATTCCCATCACTCCTGGTTCAGGGCACCACTAATCTGCTTTCTGTCATTTTAGATTATTTTTTTTTTTTGTCTATGAAAGCATTCATTTCAAATATAAAATCATAAAGTATAAACTCTGCTGTGTAAATTAGCTTGGGCTCCACAGATTGTTTCTGACATTCACCCAGGTTGTAACAGTTCTTATTGTTCAGTATTTTTCCATTGTACGGATATGCCAGTTTGTGAATCATTCTTGGGTTGATATACATTTGAGTTGTTTCCAGTTGAGGCAGTTATGTATAAATCTGCTATGAATTTCCATATGTAAGTTTACAGTTTTCACATACAAGTTGATAGATTTTTTACAGAATATGGTTTCATTTCTCATGGGTAAAGATGTTTGAGTGACATTGCTGAGTTGAACAGTAAATGTATGTTGAACTTTGTAAGAACTACCAAGTGGTGGTATCATTTTACATTTCTACCAGCACGGTTTGAGAGTCTTAAGTTACTCACCAATTCTCACCACCACTTGGCATTATGATACTTTTTATTTTTCCATTCTACTGGATGTGAAGTGGTATCTCACTCTGGTTCAATTTACCCTTCCCTGACATATAATGATGTGAAGCACCTTTTCATGTGCCTATTGACCCCTTTCGTACTTTTTTTTTTACATAAAGTCTGTTCAAATCTTTTGCTTACTCACAATGTTTATCTTATTATTGATGAGTGAGAATGCTTTATACATTCTTATTATTAGTCCTTTCTCAGATATGTGTATTGAAAATATTTCCTCCCATGCGATGGCTTAGCTTTTGATTTTCTTACCATTCATTTTGAAGAGTAGAAGTTTTTAATTAGATGAGATACAGTTTAAAATTATTTTCTTTTATTGATAACACTTTTGGTGTTATGCTTAAGAAATCATTTCCTAACCAAAGTCACAAGTGTTTTTTCATATGTTTTCTTCTAGAAGATTTACAGTGTTAGATTTTACATTCAGGTCTATTTTGAGGTAGTTTTTATATATGGTATGAGGTGTGGATCAAAGTAGCTGCAATAAGAAATTACTGTGTATTTAATAGCTTAAAACAACACAAACATTGGGCACCTGGGTGGCTCAGTCGGCTAAGCATCTCACTCTTGATATCAGCTCAGGTCATGATATCACAATTTGTGAGATGGATCCCCAAATGGGATTCTGCATTGTCAGCACAGAGCCTCCTTGGGATTCTCTCTCTGCCCCTCTCCTGCTCATGCTCTCTCTCTCTCAAAATAAATAAACATTTAAATCAACAACAACACAAACTTACTATCTTACAGTTCTGTAGATTCAAAGTCCAACACGGGTCTCACTGGGCTAAAATCAAGATGTCGGCAGAGCTGCATTCAAGGAAAGTCTGGGGGGATCTAAGGAGAATCTCTTTCCTTGTCTTTCTAGCTTACAAAGGCTACCCACATTCCTTGACTTAGGATCTACTCTCTCCGTCTTCAAAGCCAGCAACATTGCATTGCACTGTATCTTCCTTTCATCGTCACATCACTCTCTGACTCTATTCTGCCTCTCTTCCATGTTTAAGGACACTTATCATTACAGTGGGTCTACCTAGGGTAAACGCCCCAATTCCTCAAATCTTTCACTCAGTCCCTTTTGCCATGGAAGATGGAAGATAACATATTCCCAGGTTCTAGAGATTAGAGCATGGACATCTTTGGGGGTGAGGGTTATTATTCTTCCTACCACATTCATGGACTGTTCCAACTTACCTCGGCATCTTTGCTGAAGTCAGGTTTTTGTTGTTGTTGTTGTTGTTGTTGTTGTTTTTGTTTTGTTTTGTTTTGTTTGTTTTTTACATATGTGTGAATCTATTTCTGGACTCTAGTCAGTTCCATTGACTGTCTTAAGCCATACCATAACCTCTTCTTGATTTCTGTAGCTTTATAGAAATCTTGAAATCAGATAGTGTAAGTTTCTAACTTTGTTCTTTTTCAAAAATTTTTCTGACTGTTCTAAGGCTTTTATATTTCCTATAAATTTTAGAGACAAATCATCAATATCTATAAAATGCCATCCTGGTTTGGTTTATTTATTTTTTTTGAACAGCTTTATTGAGGTGAAATTTGCATACCATAAAATTTATTCATTGTAAGCATAAAATTCAAAGAATTTCAGTAATTTACAGACTTGTACAACCATTACCATAATTCAATTTTAGAACATTTCAATTATCCTAAAAAGGTCTTGCATCCATTTTCAGTAACTCTCTTTTTCCACTCCTAGCCTTAGGAAATGATTAATCTACTTCTGTCTCTGTGGATTTGCCTTTTAGGGACATTTCAGGTAAATAGAATCATAATATGCAATCTTTTTTGTCTGGGTTCTTTCATGTAGCATAATGTTTTTGAGGTTCTATCTTATACCATGTATCAGTACTCTGTAACAGCTCATTGCCAGAAAGTATTCTATCTTAAGAATATACCACATTTTGTTTATGCAAAATGTCCAGTTTGATGGACATTTGCTTGTTTCCATTTTGGGGTAACTATGAATGATACTGCCATGCACATTCATATATAAATCTTTGTATAGACCTGCATTTTCATTTTTCTTTAACTTTTTGAGCACCTGCCAAACTATTTTTGGAGGCTGCATCATTTTACATTTCCTACCAGCAGTGTATGAGGGTTCCAGTTTTTCCATAATTTCACACCCCCTTGTTTTTGTCTGTATTTTTGATTATAGAGTCATCCTAGTGGGTGTGAAAGCATATTTATTTTTAGATTGAATTTGCATCTCCCTAAGATTAATGATTTTGAGCACTTTTTCATTTGTTTATTGGCTATTCATGTATCTTCTTTTTTAATTTTTTTAATGTTTATTCATTTTTGAGAGAAAGAGAGAGAGAGAGACAGAGTGTGAATGGGGGAGGAGCAGAGAGAGAGAGGGAGACACAGAATATGAAACAGGCTACAGGCTCTGAGCTGTCAGCACAGAGCCTGACGTAGGGCTTGAACCCATGAACTGTGAGATCATGACCTGACCTGAAGTTGGATGCTTAACTGACTGGGCCACCCAGGTACCCCTCATGTATCTTCTCTGGTAAATGTCTATTAAAATATTTTGCCCATTTTTTACTTGGGTTGTTTGTCTTCTTATAATTGGGTCATAAGAGGTCTTTGTATATTCTGGATATAAGTCTGTTATCAGATATATGATTTGCAAATATTTTTTTCCATTGTGTGGCTTCTTTGACTTTCTAAAATAAAAGCAAAATCAAGCACAAACACTTAGTTTTGATGAAGTCCAATTTATCAATTTTTTATTTATCATTTGTTTGCTTTATGTTTTTGGAAGTGGATCAGTTATTTAATTAGGTTCTGTATAAGAAATTTAGAACACCAATTTGTGAGGATAAATTCCATCTGTGAGAAAAAACACAGAGTGGAGGTAGCCCTGAAGCTAAGGAACAGCTTTGATTTTTGGCAGAATTTTTTAATCCATAGCTTCCTGATCAACCTCTATAATCTCATACGTCTCTTTCTCTGGGTCGAAGATCTCACTGTCCTGATGTCTAGGTTTACACAACTTATTCTTGAAGTAAACATCAGTGAAGACGTTTGGGGATTTTCACACTGCTGATATCAATTTTGGTGGAAGTAACAATGATGAATTTCTGGTATGTTCTATGCAGAGGAACTCAATTGGGGGCCAGCAGTCCGGTCACAAGAAACAAGCCACTTCTAAGCTGCTTCAGGAAAACCACCTTTTTGCCTCTGTGGCGCCCAGTGAAGATGATCAGAATGGTCCCAGGAGTGATGCTAGCTCACCGTTTTCTCACATGCTGACTGACAAGTTTTTGCCATGGCTTAATAGCTTTTGAGGCACATCTTCAATAGGATAATACCTAGGCATTTTGTGAAGTTTAATCACTCTGGTACCACCATTCTTTTCACCACCAATGGGTTTTGTGACAGTAGCAAGAATCTTCTCCTTTTTCTTTTCAACCCTGCATTTGGCTGCTGAACACTTCCTCGTACGTGGCCTTTCTGGAATACATAGCTGATTGGGAATATCTGCCAATTCCTCTGACTAGGACAGGGTTTGGGCTGCAGTGGGGCTTCCCCTTCTTTGGTGTTTTAGGCTTGAGGTTACCCTTCATAATCTTGCCACCAGCATCAGCCTTTTTGGCTTCAAGTTTCTTCTCCTTAGTATCAATCTTCTCAGATTTTTCGCCCACCATCTTGCAAGATGGGAAAGAGCTACTGTATCAATTTTTAAAGTTAATTTTTGTGTATGGTGTGAGGCAACGATCTTAATCCTTGTTCTTGTATATGGACTTCCATTTGTCTCAGAACTATTTGTTGAAAAAGTGATTCTTTGTCCCATTTAATTCCTTTGCAGTTTTGTCTAAAATCAATTTATCATGGGGGCGCCTGGGTGGCGCAGTCGGTTAAGCGTCCGACTTCAGCCAGGTCACGATCTCGCGGTCCGTGAGTTCGAGCCCCGCGTTGGGCTCTGGGCTGATGGCTCGGAGCCTGGAGCCTGTTTCCGATTCTGTGTCTCCCTCTCTCTCTGCCCCTTCCCCGTTCATGCTCTGTCTCTCTCTGTCCCAAAAATAAATAAACGTTGAAAAAAAAATTTTTTTTTTAAAAATCAACTTATCATAAATGTACAAGTTTATTTCTGGACTATCATTTCTGTTCTATTGATCTGTATTTCTATCCTTATGTAAAAGATTTATTAAAAACTTACTAAAAATTTAATCTTAATAATCAAGATGGTTAGTTTTAGAATCAAGAAGTCCTCCATTTTTTTCTACTTGGGTTCATTTCATTTTCATATAAATTTTAGAATTTTATTGCCTAATTCTATTTTTAAAAAGCTGAAATTTTTATAGAGATTACATTCAATCTACCTAGAATATGAGAAGGATTGCCATTTTAATAATGTTGAGTCTTGAAATCCATGAACATGGATTGTCTATCCATTTATTTAGACCTTCTTTAATTTCTTTTAGCAATGTTTTATAATCTACAGTTGAACATCTTTAGATAGATTTATTCCTCAGTACTGTATTATTTTTGATACTAGTGTGAATGGAATTATTTTCTTGATTTCATTTTCAGGTTGTTTATTGTTAGTACTTAAAAATAAAATTGATTTTAGTATATTGATGTTGACTTTATTGAACTCATTTATTAGTTTTAATAGTTTTTTTGTTGTTAACTTTTCGAGATTTTCTCTCTGTAATATAATGTCATCTGCAAATAAAGACAGTTTTACTTCTCCTTTCCAACCTGGTTGCCCTTTACTTTTTCTTGCCTAATTGTACTGGTTGACACTTCCACTGCAAGGAGAAAAGAAACATGTCTGACTTGTTCCTGATATTAGGGTGAAAGCCTTCAGCCTTTCAGTATTAAATATAAAGTTTTCATAGATTTTTTCATAGATGTCCTTTATCAAGTTGAAGAAGTTCCAATTTATCCTTGATTTTCTGAATTTGTATCAGAAATGGTATTGATTTTGACAAATATTTTTTTCTGCTTGAGACAATTATAATCCTTTTTAGTTTGTTAAATTACACTGATTGATTTCTGAGTGGTAAACCAAAATTACATTCTTAGGATAAATTCCACACTATCATAATGAGTTACTATTTTTACATATTGTAATTCATTTCCTAAAATGTCCTTGAGAGTGTTTGCATCTATGCTCATGGGGATATTGATCTACAGAGCTTTCTTTTTTTCTATTGTAATGTCTTTATCTGGCTTTGGTAAGTGGTAATGCTGGCCTCATTGAATGAGTTTCCCTTTCATCAATTTTCTGTAAGAGCTTATGGAGAATGGATATTATATCTTCTTTAAATACTTAATAGAACTTACCAGTAAAGTCATCTGGGTCTGAAGTTTTCTCCTTGGGAAAGTTTTTAACTATAAATTTCTTTAATAGGTAGCTATTCAGGTTATTTATTTCTACTTGAGTGAGTTTTAGTAGTCTGGATCTTTCACAGAGTATATTCATTTGGTAAAGTCACCAAATTTATTGTCTTAGAGTTGTTCATAATAGTCCTTTATTATTCTTTTGATATCTGTAGAGTCTGTAGGGATGTTGCTTCTCTCATTCCTGATATTGGTAATTTTCATCTTCTCTATTTCTTTTCCTGATCAGTCTGGCTAGAGGTCACTAATTTTATTGACCTTCTTTAAAAATTCAGCTTTTAGTTTTATTAATGTTCTTTTTTCCCCATTTTTTTATTTTATTGATCTCTCTAATCTTTATTATTTCTTTTACTTTAGGTTTAATTTATTATTTTTTTCTAGTTTCATTTATTTATTTATTTATTTATTTATTTATTTATTTATTTACTGGGGAAGTGAGGGGAAGAGGAGAGGGAGAGAGATAATCTTAAGCAGTCTCCATGCCCAGCATGAAGCCCAGCATGGGGCTTGATCTCATGACCATGAGATCATGACCTGAGCCAAAATCAAGAGTCAGACCCTCAACCAACTGAGCCACCCAGTGCCCCATTTTTTTTTCCTAGTTTCTTAAAATCAAAGCTGAGGACATTCATTTGACGTCTTTCTTCTTTTCTAATATAGATGTTTAGAATTATAAATTTTCCTCTAAATACTACTTCAGTGGCATTTCACAAAATTTGCTAAGTTGTATTATAATTTTCATTTAGTTCAAAATACTTTTTTAAGTATTTTTTAAATGTGTATTTATTTATTTTGAGAGAGAGAGAGCAGAAGAGGAACAGAGAGATAAGGAGACAAAGAATCTCAAGCACAGAGCCTGATGCAGGGCTCAATCTCACAAACTGTGAGATCATGGCCTGAGCTGAAAGCAAGAGTTGGACACTTAACTCTGAGCCATCCAGGTGTCCAAAGTTCAAAATACTTATTATTTCCCTTTAGGTTTCTTCTGTTACCTGCAGATTATTTAGAAGTGGGTTATTTCATTTTCAAACATTTGGAGATTTCCCAGATATTTTCTGTTACTGATTTTTAATTCTATTTTTGTCAAAGAACATACTTCATACTACTTGAATTCTATCAATATTGGATTTCTGGCCCATAATATAATCTGTCTTGGTAAATGTACCATGTGCCCTGGAAAAGAATGGATATTCTGTTTTTGAGTGGATAGTTTTACAAATGTCAACTAGGTCAAGTTGGTTGATAATGTTCTTCAGGACTTCTCTATCCTTACTTATTTTCAGTCTCCTTGTTCTGTGAATTGTTGACAGAAGGAATTAAAATGTCTGACTGTAATTGTGGATTTATCTATTGCTGTTTGTAGTTATATCAGGTTTTGCTTCATGTATTCTGAAATTCTAATATCAGATGCATAATTATTTAGGACAGTTATATCCTCTTAATTGTCCCTTCTTCATTATGAAATGAACTTAAATTGTTTTTTATTCTATTCTTTGATATAAAGTCTATTTGACTGATAATAATATAGACATATAAGAGTTATTTTACTTTATTTTTAATGTATTTACACCAGTACATTTACAATGATTTTAATCTAGGCAGTATTTTTGTGGGTTTTTTTTTTTTTTTTTGCCTTCCTTTGGGTTAGCTGCATGTTTTGGGGGATTCTATTTTAACTCATTTGTTAGCTTATTAGCTAACATGCTTTTTTTATCCAATATGATACTCTGTCCCTGCTAATTTACATATTTGGACTATTTGCATTAATGTGATTATTGACACAGTTTTTTTTTTTAAGTTTGTGTATTTATCTTGAGAGAGAGAGAGGATGAGCAGGGGAGGGGCAGAGAGAGAGGGAGAGAGAATCCCAAGGAGGCCAGAACTCACCATGTGGGGCTCAAACTCATGAACCCATGAGACTATGACCTGAGCCAAAACCAAGAATTGGACACCTAACTGACTGAGCCACCCAGGCACCCCTGCCACAGTTTGGTTTTAAATCTAGTGACTTGCTATTTACTGTCTTTGCTTTCTTGGTTGTGGTTTTTGTTTTTTGTGGGGCTTTTTTTTTTGCCTTCCTTTGGGTTAGTTGCATGTTTTGGGGGATTCTATTTTAACTCATTTGTTAGCTTATTAGCTATAACTCTTTGTTCTATTTTTTAGTGGTTGCTTTAGGGTTTATAGAGTACATTTTTGACATGACATGCTCTACCTTAAAGTGATATATACTATTTTGTGTCTAGCATAAGAATCTTATGCCATTTCTCTCCTCCTGGTCTTTCTGATATTGTAATACATTTTATTTCTTCATTTATTATAAACTCTGAACTCTCTTGTTATTATTACTATTTTAATCTCTCAGTTATCTTTTAAAGAGATTTAAATAAAAATTTTTAAAATTTCATATATTTATCAACATATTTATCATTTCTGATGTTCTTCCTTCCTTTAGGTAGATGCATACCTCCATCTGGTATCATTTTTTACTCTTCCATAAGGGCTTCTTTTAACATTTCTTGTAGGGGTGCCTGGGTGGCGCAGTCGGTTAAGCGTCCGACTTCAGCCAGGTCACGATCTCACTGTCCGTGAGTTCGAGCCCCGCATCAGGCTCTGGGCTGATGGCTCAGAGCCTGGAGCCTGTTTCCGATTCTGTGTCTTTCTCTCTCTCTGCCCCTCCCCTGTTCATGCTCTGTCTCTCTCTGTCCCAAAAATAAATAAACGTTGAAAAAAAAATTAAAAAAAAAAAAAAACATTTCTTGTAGCATGAGTCTGCTAGCAATAAATTCTTTTGGCCTTTGTTGGCTGAAAATAATGGCATTTTGTCTTAAAAAAAAGATATTTTGGGGGCACCTGGGTGGCTCAGTTGGTTAAGTGTCTGACTCTTGATTTCAGCTCAGGTCATGATCTTGCAGTTTTAGATCAAGTCCCACGTTATGCTTTGCACTGATAGCACAGAGCCTGCTTAGGATTCTCTTTCTTCATCTCTCTCTCTCTGCCCCCCACCCCCCCACCACTCTTGCGTGCTCTCTCTATCAAAATAAATAAATATTTTTTTTAAATTTTTTTTTCAACGTTTATTTATTTTTGGGACAGAGAGAGACAGAGCATGAATGGGGGAGGGGCAGAGAGAGAGGGAGACACAGAATCGGAAACAGGCCCCAGGCTCTGAGCCATCAGCCCAGAGCCTGACGCGGGGCTCGAACTCATGGACCGCGAGATCGTGACCTGGCTGAAGTCGGACGCTTAACCGACTGCGCCACCCAGGCGCCCCTCAAAATAAATAAATATTTTAAAAAATAAAATAAAATAAAAATGATGGGTCACCTGGGTGACTCAGTTGGTTAAGCATCCAACTTCGGCTCAGGTCATGATCTCATGATTGGTGAGTTCGAGCCCCACATCAGGCTCTGTACTGACAGCTCAGAGCCTGGAGCCTCCTTCCGATTCCATGTCTTCCTCTCTCTCTCTCTGCCCCTCCCCTGCTCACAGTTTGTCTTTCTAACTCTCAAAAATAAATAAACATTAAAAAATTAATAAAAATAAAATAAAATAAAACAAAACAAAAAAGATATTTTGCTGAATATAAAATTCTACATTGACTGAATTTTCTTTCAGTATTTTGAAGATGTTGGCTTACCATCTTCTTATTTGCAGTATTTCCTACCAAAAAATCTGCTGTTATCCTTACCTTTATTTCTCTGTACATAATAAGTGTTTTTTGCTTTGGTTGTTTTTAAATTTTTCTGTTTTCTATAATTTGATTATGACTGTGTTTTAGTTTTCTTTGTACTTCTTGTGCTTGTGATTTATTGAGCTTCTTGGATCTGACTTTATAGTTCTCCTCAAATATGGAAAATTTTCAGCCATTATTTCCTCAAATTTTTTTGGTCCTTCCTTTTTATCAGAGATTCCAATTACACATGTATTAGGTTGCTTGAATGGTGCCCTGCACACTTTGAATTAATTTTTTCTCTCTGTGATTCAGTCTGGGTAATATCTATTGTTATGTTTTTGATTTTACTAATGTTTTCTTCTGCAGTGTCTAATCTGTCATGTATCCATCCAGTGTGTTTCCCACTTCAGGCACTCTGGTTTTCATCTCTAGAAGTTCCATCTGGGTCATTTTTATATCATCTGTGTCTCTACTTACCATGTTTAATCTTCCTTTAGCTTTTTGAGCATATAAAATACAATTACGATAACTGTGCTAATGTCCTTGTCTAATAATGCTAACATTTAGGTCAGTCGTGGATCAGTTTCTACTTTTTAAGTTTTTCTTCTTACAATGGCTCATATTATCCTGCTTCTCTGTATGACTTGTCATGTTTTATTATATGCCAGACATGTGAAATTTACCCTGTTGGAGTCTGCATGTTCTTCTGTTTTTATGAATATTCTTGAGCTTTTTCTTGGAGTGAATTTAAGTTACTTGAAAACAGATTGATCCTTTTGAGTTTTTCTTTTAGTATTTGTTAGGTGGGACCAGAGCAGCATTTGGTTTGAAATAACTATTCTCCACTATTAAGGTAAGACCCTTGTGAGTACTCAAACTAATGTCCCATGAATGACTATATTTTTTCATCTGTCTGGTAGGAACTAGCACTGTCTCCATTCCGAGGTGAGTACCAAGTACTATTGTCTCAATCCTTTTGGGTAGCTCTCTCCCCAGCCTCAGGGAGCTTACACTTGTGCTAATCTGTACCCAGATGACCACTCCAGGGGATTGCCCCTCTGCATATCTCTGAGTTCTCTCTCTGTACATATCTCTCTCTTGCCTGCTACTCTGACCTGTAAACTCTAACTTAGTCTCTCTCAGTCAGCTTCATTTCCTCAATTCAAGGTGTTTACAGGCTCCACCTAGTTTTCTTCTCCCTGAGCCATGCCTGAGAATTCTCTTAAGGGAGTAAATTGGACAATCGTAGCATTCACTTTGTTAATTTCTCATTTCTCAGGGATCATTGCTGTTTATATCCTGATATCTAATGTCTGGAAAACTGTTGTTTGATGTATCTTTTCCAGTTTTTTAGTTATTTTGAACAGGAGGGTAAATCCAGTACCTGTTAGTGCATCTTAGCCAGAAGTAGAAATCCTGGAAATGTTGGGGAGAGGGTGCCCAGCACCTTATTCCAGGGTTTAATTATCCATATTAGTAGGGGCCTCTTCTGGGGTCTCTACTGAATGCTCTCTACTGAGAAAATCTAGTTCTCTCTACTCTGGCTGGTCTGAACACAAAGAGTTGTGTGAGCTCTGGAAATTGCCCACCTTGCAACATTCTGATAGTGCTCATCCTACATTTGTATGGCTTCGTATTGAGCAACAGTCTTGAGGGCAAACACATCCAGATTTCTGGAGCTCTTTCTCTATGCATTCCCTCCTTTTTTTTTTTTTTTTTTTTGTGCTCTACCCTGCAAGTTCTTGCTGCCTCAGTGTCCCTCAAACACTGGTCTCTGCATCCTCACTCTGTGATCTCTGGGCTCTGCTTAAGTTCTGCTTTCCTTCCCTGTGGCCTGGGAAGTGTCTCCAGGGAGAAGGAAAAGGTGATGCTAGAATCCATCTCATTTGTTCCCTTTCTTCCAGAGATCACAGTCCCGTGCTGCCTGTTACCTATGTCCAAAAATAATTGTTTCACCCATTTGCCAGTTTTCTCACAGTCTACAGTGGGAGCACAAGTCCAGTACAAGTTTCCCCAGAAACGGCAGAAGCAGAAGTCTCCAGAGTAACTGCTTTTTTTTTCATGACAAAATGCAAATAATAATATTGAAAGTGGGTTTTTTTTAATGACTATGCCCCACCCCCACCAAAATTCTGATCACCCCTCCACAGAGGGCTGAGCCCTTGTTCGAGAATTGCTTGCCTAATGAAATCCATGGATTCAAAGCCTTGAATTCAACAACATGTATTCAGACATTTTATAATATTTATTATGTAGCAGGCACTGTGTTTGGTTCTGAATATACAGAAACCAGTAAGGCACCATTGCTGCCCCAAGGATTCCACTCTCAGTGTGATCTCCTTGTCAAAATTATTATGATATTGACCCGGGCAGTGACAGAGGTATGTGCAAAACATTAACGAGGTGAGGATGGGGCAGGCAGCAGAGACGGCGGCACCAAGTCCAGCCTGGAGACAGGTGGAAGGTTGCTGGGGATTGCTTCCGGAGGTGACATTTAAGCTGAGTCCTTAAAGATGGGAAGCAATTTGCCAGGCAAAGAGAAGACAGTCAGAGCAAAGACAGGGAGGCAGAACTAGCACAGAGTGTGCCTGAGAACAGCAGGCCATGTGGGGTTCATGAAACAAAAATCCCCAGAGAAGGAGAGGCAGGAGATAAAGCCGGAGAGGCCGGCAGAGGTCAGACACCAAGGGCCTGTCGTGCCACACTGGGGAGCCTGCCACTGAGGGCTGAGTCTTTTACATAACTCTGCATGGTGGCTGGCAGAGAGCATGCCCGCCTCAGCACGCAGTAGGTATTATTAGATGATGATCATGAAAGGCAAATCTGAGAAACCGCAAAAGTCTGAGCAGAGCCAAAATCCCTTACGTTCTGAGGCTCCAGAAAGTTATCTGACTCCTCTGCCCCTTTGCAAATTCAGCTGAGATGTGCTGCCATAGTGGTCAGCCAGACCTGAGGTGCTGCCTCCTTGGCAGTTGGCTGGACCTCTAGGCTTGTGCATATGGTGAAGAATAGTAATCAGAGGAGGGAGGCTAGAGAGTAGGGCTGGAGAGAGAGCAGGAGAGACTGAGAGAAGAACGACAGAGAGCCGGGAGACAGGAAAGCACACTGAGTCACAGCAAGATGGGGACTCAGCTTGAAGGATAGGTCAAAAAGATAATTTCTGGGGTAGAGAGGAAGACATGACCTCCTCCCAGCAGACTCTGCAAATCCTCCAATAATCAGGCCACAAAGCCGAGCATCCAGGCCTCCCTCGCTCCCCAAGAAAGGGGCTGTAGGGAGTGGAGCAGGGTCTCCCCTGTGAACTTAGGTGGTGATTCAGACACATCTGGACCACTGGTGGGCAGGCCCCAGCAGAAGTCTACTTGCCTGAAGGCTGAGGAGGCTCCATCCAGAAGGAAAGAAGAACCAAACTGGATAAGCTTGTCCCATAACAAAGACTGAATCCTCTGCAGGCAGGGAATCTGAAAATAAAATCGAAAGGAATAAACAACCAGGGGACAAGTAGTACCCTTTAATGAGCAGAAGTATAAAGAAGGGGGACTAAGATGCTCGTTCCTCCTTTGAAACAGAACATGAAGAAGCTTCCTCTCTGGCCTTCAGGTGGTAAGCTGAAGTGAGAAATGTCACGGCCATGGCTGCCAGGGGGAGGCGGAAGGCTGACGGACAGGGTGGTCCATGCAGATGCCCTGCGGCAGTCCCAGGCAGGAGCAGGGTCACATACTCACAAACACGTGTGAGGCATGCTGGGGAGCTCCAGAAATAACTCAGGGACAATTTATAGTAAGGTAAAGTCCCTCCCCACATGAGCTGGTAGAGGCAAAAACTCAGGAAATTTGGATCATGCTAATGGATCCCCACTTATGTGGGTGAGGCCTGGGGAAAGTTGACTTCCACTAGGAAAGAATGAAGTATGATTCCTCCACGGACAAGCTAGCGGGACCACATGGGACTCCTACCCGCAGAAGCTGAGGATCTTTGTTCTGGTCAAACTTTTTCTCTTGAATCCTCCCACCTGAAGTAAGCTTTATGAGCCCAAATACCCTTTTCCCTCAGCTCCAGGGTAGGGGCTCTTCTTAATCCCTCCCCTCTGCACACGCCCAGGTCACACCCAAGTCTGTTGAGCACACTCGACCCCTAACCACCAGGCACAGGTGTGTTTTACACACAGGTGCCTGTCTGAGCAAGAAGGAGGGAGAGGCAAATGGAGGTGGCCAGGCCTCTGTGCCATTGTAGCTCAAAGGAAGACCAAGACTAAATCTATAAAGACACTAAGCACAAAGAGTTATTTTATTTTCTACCTTATGATCTTCTGTATTTTCCAGATTATCTATAGAAAAAGGCTAATATCACTTTTTCAAAACCAAATATGAAAGGTACAAATGGACACTGCTGTTCACAATCTACATGACCCCTATGGTCACTCTGAGGTGTTTGAGTTTTAATATGTCATAAACAGAAGTCATAGAAAACAACCCACTTGGTGTTACAGAGGTGGTCCCACGGTGCAGGTGATGTGCCAAATTTGTGCTATCTACACAATGTGGTACCCCACTCAGGGACAAAGACCCTGTCATGGAAGGAGACAGACATTAACATTTTTTCCTACTCACCTCCACTAACTCTTGGCTCATCCAGAGAGAGTGATTGACAACCGCAAAGGCTGCTGGGCAACTATGTGAAAGAGGGGTCCACAGAGAGGCCTCCTCCACCTGTTACTCTTTTCTCTATCACTTCACATCCATAGGGGTCCCTAAGCCCCAGGAGAAGGGTCAAGTGCAAATCTGGTAAACCAAGAAGCCCTAGCAGTTGTCAACTTAATTAGCCTTCAGGAGAAATATATGGATATATGAGCACAGTGAAGTTGCTATAGAGACAGGCCCAGGAGGCGCATTTAGAACAGGGCCTCATCACATCACCCGATAAAAATAAGACTCAGGCTTTTTAATAGAATGAATTACTTAAGTTTTATATTTAACAGGGACGATACCAATGCTATTACTGGTTTTCAGAATATTTTAGGAATCTAGACTGCCTGCTTCTACATATGTTAACAGCCATCACAACATATGCTCTGGTGGTTGGGAATTAAGAACTGGAAGCCCATGTGTCTCTCCCACCCCTTGAGATGAGACAGAGTCCTTCTCACTTTGGGCTTGTCCTCCCTTAATTGGGTGATAGATTTCCAATATATTTCAGATAAAGGACTGAGGGAGAGCTATATTGTGCTTTGCACTGGGCCCTTTGCATATATAATTGCCAATGCCTATAACAGTCCTATGAAGTAATGATCTCATTCTGCAAATGAAAATAATGAGGTTCAAAAATTTTTGCAATGTCACAAAGCTAATAAATAGTGGAGTCGGGATTCAAATTCAGGTGTCCTCCATCCAAAAGCCCATCGCTTTCTAAGACACCACCCACAATCTCTGCACAGAGAAGAATCTGAGAAAAGGTGGATCTAAAGAGATCTACCACTGATATATAGTATTGACCTTATTATAGCTTAGACTCTCCTCTGAGGCAACCCTAAAGTGGATAGGTTCCAAGAAGAATCCCACGGTGAGGGCGATGACACGGTGAGGGCGATGAGCACATCCCCAAGTATCCAAGGCAAGAGTTCATTTCAGAGTAACTTCTTACTATCGTGCATGCTTCTTGGATGCCTCTTCCCTACCGCAAGCATGATTAATACAGTGTTCCAAACTGAACACCATTAAGAGAGCATCTCCACTGCATTTATGTATATGAAAACTTAAATTTATGAAATCAAGCTGGAGATCCAGGTGAAGGTAATTTTATTTTGTCTTTGGATTATTCACGATTCTCCTACTTTGCAGAGATTTTTTTTAATTTTGTATAATTTTCCAACAAAGGCCTACATAGTAAGCTCAATCTGTGCCACAGGTGCCAGCCATTCCTTATTGTAGGAGAGAGGGGTGCTGGTGATTGTAAGGCTGGGCACAAGGCAATGGAGGTGACAGGGAGGGGAAGGATGGTTGGGAAGCTGGGGGGCCTGATGGTGAGGGTGATCCTAAGCAGGGGTGCATATATCCCTCCCCATTAATTTTACTTGCAGAGGATAATGGCAGAAGATGTTAGGTCTTCCAGGGATATGAGAGAACATATCTAGGGCAAAACTGAAATGCACGGCTCGACAGAAATTCTAACCAAAGCATCAGTTCAAATGAATGAGGCAGCAAGGCAGAAGGCAGGGATAAGTAGAGACTGGAGACTTGAGCCCAGACCCGAGCAGGAGGCTTGGAAGCAGAGGGGAGGAATGGTGTCTGAGAAGAGTCCCTAGGCAGTGAGACTCATCCTAGGAGGCTTCCCCAGGCTGCCTGTAACCTCCAGCCTGTGTGGGAAGGGGAATCATTTTGTGCTATTGAAATAATTCCATGATGTACTCTTAGCATAGAATGAGCTCACTAGACTCTGTGGGCCCCAGCCAGGTAATCTCACTTCTACTATAGGCAATCGTGCAGGGGTTAAAAGCATAGGCTTTGGATTTAAGCCAGTTTTCTAGGTTCTGGTTTACAAGTTCTGGCAAGTCCCTTAAGTTCTCTACAAAATGGGAATAATAATAGTCAGATGCCAAGGATGAGCCCAGGTAGGAAAATGGCCAGTGGGCTTTGTTGGGGGCCAGCACAACTTCCACCCCGTTGGCTGGGTGAACGCCATGGCCAGAACAGCGAGCAGAAGCATGACTCTAGCCCTCTCTTCCTCGACAATCCTAGGGACCACCTCCCCACCCCTCACCACTGAATCTCTGTTCTCTCCTGTTAAAAGGGGTCAGCTTTTCAGTGTCCCCTGAGCCTACTTTGCCCTCAACCATGAACTCTTTCCATGAAAATGTCTCTAGGGTAGCTCATAGGCCACTGTCATCATCTGACACTAAGCTTTTCCCTATCACTATCTTTACCCTTTGCCCTCTAAACAAGGAAGCCAGCACTGCCAGGCCAAGAACTTTTGCCCAGTTTGGATTGTGGGTGGCCTCTTACCTCCCTCTTCCCCCGGGCCCCCAGCCAAGTCCTCCCTCCCTCAGAGATGCTCCCTGCTCACTTCATTCCTGCCTCATAGCTGGAATGACAGTGGCTCCCAGAATCCCTGGGGTGTGGGGAGGGTGATGGGGGTCTGGGGAGGCAGCCAGGCCCAGCAGCAGATTAATGTTACAGCCTTGGATAAGTGAGCTGGGCCAGTTGACGTCAGGGTGATGATGGGTGGAGGGGAGGGCCAGGCTGCTGAACTATAAAGATAGGTCAAATCAAATATAATCGACTTGGGACGGAGCAAGCGGGCGAGCTAGACACCGTCCCCAAGCCATGGTCCCTACCAGCCACGGCTCAGCCTGGGTCCCTCTGCTCCCGACCCGAGTGCCCAAAGCAGGCTTTGGTTTCATGTCAGCAGCCTTCATCTGCCTTCCAAAAATAAGCCCCTGCCGCCATGCTGAGGGGAGAAAAACAAGAAGGGCGGTATTTTTAGGGCCATTAATTCTGACCACGTGCCTGAGAGGCAAGGTGGATGGCCCTGGGACAGAGGCTGTTCATCACTATGTCCCGGGGAGCAGGACGTCTTCAGGGCACGCTGTGGGTTCTTGTCTTCCTAGGCGTCCTAGTGGGCATGGTGGTGCCCTCGCCTGCAGGCACCCGCACCAACAGCACGCTGCTGGACTCCAGGGGCTGGGGCACCCTGCTGTCAAGGTCTCGAGCTGGGCTAGCTGGAGAGATTGCCGGAGTGAATTGGGAGAGTGGCTACTTGGTGGGGATCAAGCGGCAGAGGAGGCTCTACTGCAACGTGGGCATCGGCTTTCACCTCCAGGTGCCCCCCGACGGCCGGATCAGCGGGACCCACGAGGAGAACCCCTACAGTGAGTGCAAGCTGCAGCCAGTTGGGAAGCTGGGGGCTTGGGTGCAAGCAAGGCTAAAAGATGAAGGGGACTTGCTCTGGTGCATGGGGCCTATTATAAAGGGGACAGAAGTCATATTCTCTATTTGGAATCTTATAAGCAGAGCCACCTCCCCCAGACTGACTTTGACCCTGCCTGGGTGCAGGCTTAATATGCTGAGGTCCAGGCATTCTGGTGTCCTTTGCCATCACCCCACAGAGCCCCCATGGCATCCATTAGTTCAGTGTTAAAGGCACATCTGTGCCCATATAAGACCACCTGGAACCAGCCAGGAAGCCTTAAGGCAAGAGTAGTGAAAATAAGTAAGGGTTTTTGGACCAGATTCGACTTAAGCTCATTTTTATTTAGCTTCCCTCTTTAAGAAGGAAAGGAAGTATTTTGCAACATTTCTCACTGAAGCACATCTTTCCCTTTATTTCCACCTGCCCTCTCCGTCCCCAGGTCCTTGTCCTGCAAGTTGGTGGGTTGCTGCATAGGTACGTTCCCGCATCCAAGAGGGGTCAGGGGCTGCAGGATCCACACAAGCCTTCAGTCTTCCGTGTGGTTGCAGTGTTTGCAAGATTAGATGAGCTGAAATTTGTTGAAGCATGGAGAGTATCTACTTTATTAAAAAGCTAATCAGCATTCATGTTTCTACCCCAGGCAAGGACTTCATGTGAAGTCTGTAAAAGCTAATCTCATCTAGATATGGCTGCAATCCCTGACCCCGATGTCAGAACTTCCCCAGCGGAAGTGGATCTTTGACAGTAAAGTGGCAGGACTTGCCGAGTCCAAAGTGAGATCAGGGATAGAGGTGATGAAGGGTCTGGCTTTCTAGGAGCTGGGGGATGGGCTGAGGTGCCCTTGTAGTGTCGCCTCTAGATTGATGTCCCGCTGAGCCCTGCACAAGCCTTGGGTAACCTGGCCCCCCTTTCTTTGTCAGGCCTGCTGGAGATTTCCACAGTGGAGCGGGGTGTGGTGAGTCTCTTTGGAGTGAAGAGTGCCCTCTTCGTTGCCATGAACAGTAAAGGGAGATTATACACAACGGTGAGTCCACTGGGCTGGGGGACGTCCAGGCTATTTGAGGGCTACAACTTACACAGTTGAAGAAAATGCTACAAAAGCTTGCATAAAGAAGTGAATATTTGTCTAGAATAAGAAGGAAGCATGCGAGCTCATGCTTCATGTGTTTCATGTGCTTCACGGTTAACTGGCTTCTGCTTTGGACCATGTTTTTCCTGAGCCTTCCAGCCTTTGTAATATTAAATAGGAACCGTAGGTCAGGAGGCTGCTGGTTCTGAAGGAGACCTGCACCCTGGCATAAAGCTGTCACCCAGCCTGACGGTCGGGTTTTACCCCCTGAACTGGAGAGGCCTGGAGAAGCAAGCCTGTCTTTCAGCCCGGGTGCTGTTCCCCATGACCCCGAGAGGTACTCATCTAGCGCGCAGTATGAGGAGGAGAGACGAAGGAACTTGAAGTTTTACTCTATGGTTTTAAGCCCTCTGACCCCTGATCCTGTAGGATGGAGAAACATCCTCTTATTCCACCCTCTGGGCTGGAACCCAACCTCCAGCCCGCTCCCCATCACAGATCACCCTGGGAAGGTGAATGCCGGCCCTTTGGTTAACCTAGTTGGCTTCTAAGTGCATTTACTAAAACCCCTGCTCTTATTGACCCCCGGGGTCCTGGGTCTCTCCTCCTAAGATTTGGCTTATTCCAAAACTACGGCGGGGGGTCGGGGGGGGGGGGAACAACATCCTTATGAAGTTGAAGGCACTGGGAGTTCTTTTGACAGAAATTAGAAGGATAAAAAGGTAGACCGCTGAGCATTTGTGAAGGAATACCAGAGTTATTTATGGGGAGGGCGTGGAGTGCTGTTCTACCTCTCCTTGGAGGCAGACTGAGCACCAGGAAGTGAGCAGAGATCTGGGATTGGTGCCTGGTTCTGGCGAGGCTATACCTACACGAGAGGCCTATTACATACCCAAAGGGGAGCTCAGGTGGTCTCTTCCCTGTGATCTTTAAGTTTACTTACTTATTTTTGAGAGAGACAGAAAGGGAGAGAGAGCAAGTGGGGGAAGGGACAGAGAGAGAGAGAGAGAAAATCCCAAGGAAGCTCTGGACCATTAGCAAGGAGCCCGATGCAGGGCTATAACCCACAAACCATGAGATCATGACCTCAGCCCAAAACAAGAGCTGGATGCATAACCAACTGAGCCACGCAGGTGTCCCTCCCTGTGACCTTTAGTCAAGGAGACAAGGCGTGGATTAAAAGTGGGCGTTGGAAGTAAAAGGAATAGCCCTAGGCTAGGTGGTACCATGAACCAGAATTCAGTCCCTGGTCTGTTCACCAAGGGCACTTCTGCAGAGCCGTGACGTGCATTACCTGAAGAGCCCTGAGGCAGGTCTGCACACTGCTCTGACAGGACAGGAGACTTCATGAACCCAGTGTCCCATCTGTAAAGGGAGGATAAAGTTACATGCACCTCCCAGGGCTGCCAGGAGATAATGCTTGGAAAGCACTCCACAGGGTGCCCTGCAGACAGTAAGTACTCAATACAGAGCAGCTATCATATCAGCTGATGCGGCGAGGCACCCTGCCATGGGGTTCTGCACCCTTCTTTCCTAGAAGTGACATGTGTGGGACATTTTGCATCCCATCACCTTGGCAGCTTGTTAAAAGTACAGATTTGCAGGGACCTCCATCAGAGATGCTTATTTGGCAGGGCTGGGATGGGGGACCAAAGATGAGTTTGTTTGTTTGATTGTTTGTTGTTGTTGTTGTTTTTAAGCTTCTCTGGTGTTTCTGTAGCACAGGCAGGCTTGGGACCACCAGGCCACACAGTCTTTGGAGGGCGGGGCAGGTGAAACCCAGCATGAGGTTTGGAATCCTCAGACACCCCCTTTCTTTCTCAGACTTCACTCTGTGCAAAGGTGCTGGAGAAGACAGGAGCCAGCCTGGGGCCAGCCTAGGTTTGGGTGAAGCAGGGTCCCTCCTTGTGGAGATAGTCTTCCCAAAAAGCCCTTACTCGCCAGCCTGCACCGTGCCTGGGATCCCGCCGATTGGAGAGCCAGGAACTGGGGTTGTTGACTAAGGCACCCTCTGCAAGGGACCATTTAGAGGTAGATCTCCTGGAAGGAAGGACAGAGTGCAGAAAGCATTACCAGAAGGACTTTCAACTTTGAGGCAAGGAGAGGGCACAAATATACGAAAATGTACCCACTTCCAACTAGAAATCCATTACCCCGGTAGGAGAACCTATATGACGTTCAAAAATCAGAGCTTTAATCACAGTCAGAGGCACTGCAAAGGGGTAAAGCATGGAGTAGCAAATGGGAAGGAGCCACCTTCCATAAGTAAGTGTGAACTGACTCCTCATGTTGGAGACACCCCTGCTCCCCTCCCTCCGGGGCACATGACTTCCAAGGGGGTCAGATGGGCCCCTGAGCTGGAGGGTTCACGAAATGAGAGAGTCCAGGGAAAAGGGGGGCTGTCCTGAGGGAAGGCTTGCTCATTCTGCACACTCTACCCTCCCCCTCCCACACCCCAGGAGCACTGAGTCTGGGAGCACCTTCTCTAAGGTGGGAGGTTGTCCTCCTTGGAGCCCAGGGCTGGGCAGGCTTGTGTAGGAGAGTGGGGCTGGACCCGGGAGTGTGGCCCAACTATGCCCCAAGCTTGGACAATTGATGCTTTGTGTGGCTGTGCCCCAGATGCTTCCAAACCACCTCTACCCCCTCCCACTGCCCCTCAGGGGCCTGTTATCACAGTCTAAAAAAACAATTGCCAACTGATCCCCGGAGCCAGGAAGACTCCCGCTGGGTGATGATTTCATTCACACTATTTCCCTTAAGCCCCTAGAGCTGCCTCATCTCCCCAGGCTCAGCTGCTACCGCCTGCAGCTAAATGAGATTTCTCATGGGGGGAGGGGACCCTTGCACGGGGTGGGGACAGGAGACTACTCATGGCCAGAGAAGAAGAGCTGAGAAAACCTACCTAGGAAAAGTGACTTCCTGCATGTCTCACTTCTAGGAAAGAGGGGCGCAGAGCCCCATGGCGGGATGCCTATTCCCAGCTGAGACAATATAAATAGCCGTCCTGGTATTGAGCACCTACTGTTTGTAGGGCATCTTCCAAGCATTATCCCCTAGCAGCCCTGGAAGGTGCATGTGGTCTTTATCCTCCCTTCACAGATGGGACACTAGGTCTCTAAATTCGCACAACCAGTTCTGTGTGCAGACCTGCCTCAGGGCTCTTCAGGTAAGGCTCTTGAAACCCACAGAAGAAGTGCATCTCATGTACAGATTGGGACCCAATTTCCAGCTCCTGCCCCACCTACCCTCCACTACCTGCTTATATGTGGGGCAAAATCCCTGACCTTCTCTGGGCCTGGACCTCTGCTCTCTCCATGTAGACAGAGGCAGAAATCAGTGAATTCCAATGTCCTTAATGCTTTTAAAAATAAAATTGAAAAAAAAAATCAAGGAACCCCACTTAACGATTGGTGGTCGGCTTGGGCACTCTCTACGAGAATCCCTTGGCCAAGAGAAAAATGCATACTGACAAAAAGCTAGTAGGAATTCAGTAATGCTTTTAAATGATTTTAGTTTTACTATTTATAACTGCATCTACATCCTTTTAATCAATAGTAGTATGACAACGTGCAGAGAACACAGTATTTGTTTCATCCATCAAGGCCTTTGCTTATTCTGTGGGGCATTACATTGGGAGAGGGGAGGACCAAGCCATGCCTTCACTCAGCTGGCAGCAAAGCTCATCCAGCAGAGAACAGATTCCTGAGGGGATGTTAGCACCTGCTGGGTAGAAGTGCTGGGGGATGGGACCCGAGAGCCCTGAAGACAACTCTCCCCAACACACAGCCTGCCTGCTACAAGGAGCTGCACAGGATTGACAAGAAAGTCATGCCTGACAAAAAGCTTTTCAAACACATCTAAATCGACAATGCCATTGTGTGTTAGGAAAGGGGGTTACAATATACAGACCTCTTGGAGCTGAGATGTTATCTATTTCTCCATTTCAGCTAAGGACAGAAAAAGAAACAGAGGCTGCAGGAGGAAAGGGTCTTAGGAAAAAGAATCTTTTTTTTTTCTCTCCATTTCCCACCTCCTTAAACACCACCCACCCTTGCCCCTTCCATGCACACTCACAAACCAGGAGGAATAGAAGAAGCAAGTGGCTCTGGGTTAGCCCTGGGAGGAAGAGCTTTAAAGACACGCATCCACTTCCACCAGTCCGGGTGACTTAGCTCTGCCCGAAGACAAGAGGATGGATGTCTCATCCAGCCCAGACCGCATGGGGCATTTCTGCCAGAGGTCACAGGCTGGAACAGCCCTCTGCAAAGCCCCTCTGCAAAATTCCCTTCTCCATGGTAAGAGCCGATCGCTTTGGAGTTTGGTTCCACATAAGTCTGATTAGACCTACATGGAATTTAAGACGTTGTCACACTGGGGCCTGAGCCCCGGCAAACCCAGGAAATGTGATCTGGAGGAATTATTTTCATTTGTTCAAGTAATAATATATGGTAGCTGCTTTTATTGACCTGACGTTCACTTGGCATGAGTGCTTTTCTCACCAGAGCTGAGGAGACACCACTCTTGGGTCGTGAGAACCGGGCTCAGGAGGCAGTAGACATGGATTAAGAGGCTGGGTCTGGATACCAGCTCAGGCATCAGCCTGGGCAGCGGGAATACCCACTGGCCTGAAGCATCAGCTGCTTCAAAGGGTTCAGGGAAATGGCCTTGGCCTCCTGCCACCTGAACCCCAAGGACAGGGCAGAGGGGTACAGAAAGAGACAGGCAAAGGAAAGACAGGGCTTTGAAAGCAAACTTCATCCACTTCTCTTTTTTCACTTAAGATTTGTACCCAGTTCTGGGGAAGGCCAGGAATAGGAGCAAGGCTAGAGAAAAGGAACCAAACGGACAGAAACTAAAGTGGGAAAAAATTTTTTAAAGGGCAGGAAATTTGAATAATCAAAATGCAATGAGCGGAGAACAAGGCACAATATGTACAACCACCAGGATGTACATTTAACCAATGTTTGAGGAGACCCAGACACTGTGAAAGGCTGGATTCTTAAATTGGACACGTTCTAGAATGGAGGATATGGGCAGATGCTCTCAGAATTTCTTGTCCGAATCATTCAGTTCCTCTTCCTTTCCTTCCTCTCCCTCACACCCTCGGCCCCAAGGTTTGATTTCCTCTCTAGAGTTTGCAAACCACACGCAAATCCTCTCCCTTAACCACCATCTAGATCAGAAACAAATTCTGGAGACTGAGGGCGGGTTGCTCTCCAGGGACGTACAAGTTAGAACAGAGGGAAAAGTGGAAGGTGGCAGGTGGCAGGGACTAGGACTACCAGGACACAGGGGGACCACCCGTTTTTGATACAAATGTTTTCTTTTCTTTTTTTTTTTATATAAATGTTTTCTTTTTCCTTCCTGGCTCAACTTGTATCCTGAATTTCTTTCCCACTTTAAATAATCTACTTAGATGACTAGGTAATGCATGAACACGGTTTAAGGTGGGGAGAAAGGTGTAAAAGAATATGCCACGGGAATTTAGTCTCCTTCTCACGCTCTCCGAAGCCACTAGTACCTCCCCAGACAAAGATGTTGTCCTGGCTCTTTGTGTATCATCCCAGGAAGACCCCGTGTCCCTGTATGTGCACCCTCACTGTTATTTTAAAGGTCACACAAATAGGAGCATACTACACATCGTTTTGAACCTTACTTCATCACTTAACAGTATGTCTTTGAGACCATTTCAAGTCAGTGCCCACAAAGGTTTCATATTTTTTCATGGCTTAATAGCATTCAGTTGTGTAGATCTGCCATAATTGAATTAACTACTCCCCTCCAAATAGACACTTTGTTGTTTTGGGTCTTTTACTATTATAAATAATGCTGCAGTGAGTAACTCTTGTACATGAGTGGGAGTGTGCTAGTTAGATACATTCCTACAAGTGGAATTACTAATCAAAGCTATATTCCTTTTTCATTCTAGTAGATATTGTCAAATTGCTCTTTATAAAGGTTATAACAATATACACACCCACAGACATTAAATGAGAATTCCTAGTCTTCCTGCATTCACCAATGAAAGAATATTATCAAACATCTGATTTCTTTTTTAATGTTTATTTATTTTTGAGAGAGAGAGTGTGTTCACAGAAGAGAGGCAGAGAGAGGGCGGCACAGATGACCAGAAGTGGGCTCTGTACTGACAGCACAGAGCCTGACAAGAGGCTTGAACTCACAAACCGTGAGATCATAACCTGAGATGAAGTCAGACGCTTAACTGACTGAGCCACCCAGGTGCCCAAAAATCTGATTTCTTTAATCAAACAATTAAAAATGTGGTCTCACTGTTAGGACTTACATTTCTCTCATTAGGCATATTTTCTCATGTCCAAATGCTAGTTGTATTTCCTTTTCTGTAAATGGTCTGTTCATAAACACTGTCCAAGGGTCCCGAATATAGTAACAAAATGTACTCTCTGACACAAATGCAACTATTTTTTAACTGAGTTTTCCATTTACATTTTTGTTTTGTTTAAGGTAATTTTTTCCAGGCAGAAGTCAAATGTATTCCTTTTGCTTTTTTTTATGGCATCTAGTTTTTTGTGCCCTGATCAAAAAGATCATCCTGACTCCAGATTATTTAAAAAAATTTTTTTCTGGACTCATGAGGTTCTTTTTTTTTACATTTAGGTCTTTGCTACTTGTAGAATTTATTTTAAAGTAAGGAATGAAATGATAAGTCAAACTTTATTATTATTTTTAATTATTATTGTTATTAGATATTACCCAGCTGTTTCAACACCATGCTGTCTCCAGTGATTTGAAACCCCACTTCTATATTAATTTCAAATCAATTTTTATGTTATATTGCTATATATTTGGATCTACTTCTGGACTCTGTATTTTGTTCATTAATCTTCACCAGACTTTTAATCAATGTAGCTTTGTTTCTCATTTACCTTTTACAGTTAATCCTGAGATTCTATTCTCCTAGTGGTGTTGCTTCAGAGTTTTGGCCCTCAAATGGTCTCAGCTTCTGTGGCTGCTTCTACCTCTCATGCACAGGTAAAGAGGCCATGGCCCAGAG
Source organism: Herpailurus yagouaroundi (assembly GCF_014898765.1). Taxonomy (NCBI): domain Eukaryota; kingdom Metazoa; phylum Chordata; class Mammalia; order Carnivora; family Felidae; genus Herpailurus; species Herpailurus yagouaroundi. Next base: position 4,083,052 of record NW_024412572.1, read on the forward strand.
AGACCCCAAAGAGCAGTGCCAGAGCATCAGCCTCTGTGTATCCTAGTTCTGTGTTCTTCTCATGCAAGTTCACAGTCTCCCAGTCATTCAGTCAATAACTGCAGAGCTTAAAAGTGGAAATGTCCAATAACCCACAGCAGGTTTTGCAGGAATACCAATCCAGGGTAAGACAAAGTCCTTTAGAGCTTTTAATGCAAAGTAGTTCATGATAGAGAATAATTATAGTAATAAGAATGTTTTAAAAGTTTACTTATTTTGAGAGAGAAAGAGAGGAGAGAGCACATGTGAACAAGAGAGGGGCAGAAAGGAAGAGAGAGAATCCCAAGCAGACTCCATGCTGTCAGCACAGAGCCCGATGTGGGACTTAATCTCAAGAACTGTGAGATCATGACCTGAGCTGAAATCAAGAGTCAGATGCTTAACTGACTGAGGCACTCAGATACCCCCAATTTTTTTTTATATTTTACTATGTGCCAGGTGTTACACCATGGACTTCCTGTACATTATTTCAATTAATGCTCCAATTCTATGACATAATTATTCTAACTGCCCCCACTTTACAAATGAGGGAACTGAGACTTAAAAGGTTAAATCACTTGCCCAAGTTCACATAGCGAATGAAGTAAGAGGTGAATCATCATCAGCATAACCTCAAAGTTCCTTACAAAGGAAACTAAAGGTTGTAAAAACCCAAACTCCCTAGTGTGGTATTAGGAAGCCAGTTGGTGTGACTGGCTAAAGCTTTCACATTCACCTCAAGTAAATTAATACATGTAGAAGTGCCTTGTAAACAATAAACTGGACGCCTGAGTGGGGAAAGGGGTGAGAGGTGAAGGGCAGAAGGTGAGTGTGGTGTTCCTTCCTTACACCATGCTGCACCCTTGCTCACTCTTATGCTACACTGAAGGAGTCGGTCATGTATGGGTGTCCATTTGTCCTCCTGGCATCCCTATTAAGTCATCATCCACTCAGGGTCACATACCTGACAAGACACAATCCTTGACTCGGGGAACTTGGAGTCTATTGAGAAAGAAGAAGCTGTCCCCAGGGATCACACACACACTGTTGTACATGCTGTCTGAGAGGTGCGTCCAAAGAGCTGTGGGTGTCTGGGAGCCCAGGGAACTAGCTCATCACCCTCTGTTCATAACAGGAAGAGGCTCTGGTCCATCCCCCGCCTCCAGCCAGCCCAGGGTGCTCATAGTACGATTCCTTCGGAGAAGGTCAGATGACACCTTTGGCACAGCTGGCCAGCCATTGAGTGGGCTTTTTATAGCCAATGGCCTCAGTCAGCAGGAAGGAGTCAGAAATTACACCCCACCTCTCTTTTTGTTTCATTCTGTGTTTCTTTCAAGATTGGATCTCAGACCTCCTGGCTCCCACCTTGCTCTCTCTTCCTCTAGACTCAACAGAGCCACTCCCTATACAAAACACAGAAATCCCCCCAACCTCCCTCAGCATTGGCCCTGCAAGTCCGGGGAGGAACGGCCTTCTTTTCTAGGAATAAAGGAGGGCGTGGGTGATGCATAGGGAATGAACTTGTCGATGTGTGGCAGGAAGTTTAGTGCTCATTTTCAGAACAGGTGCTCCACACACTTCTCTACCAAATTAGCACTGGCCCCAGACTCCATGGCACCACCTGCCACAGAGGGAACCAGGTTCTCTTCTCCATAAAAATCACTGCTCCTTACCATCTCTGTTCCTGAACTTTTCTAGAGAGCAATGAATGTCTAGGAGGCACCAGGCACCTTCTGGGCTCAAAGTCAAAACCAAGAATGGGCATCTTTAAGGGGTGGCAAACCTGGGAGGTAAACTGGGAAAGATGGAGTGAGGGGGCAACGAGTGGAAAGAAGAAAGGGTTAACATGGTCAACAGATAGCGCTGGAAAGGACTTAGGGAATCATATGTCCCCACCCCTCCTCTAACTGCCCCCCCCCACCTCCTCCCCAGACACACAGCTTGCAGGAAAGGGAACCAAGGCTGAGAGAGGAGACTGCCCATGGTCACACAACTAGGAAGCAGAAAACCACTAAGTAGAGCCTGGGGCTCCCAAACCCATTCCACTAGACCACCTCTCACAGTGGACTTGGGAAAAGCCCATTATATCCTTTTATGATTCTTTCTCTGATGAAATAAGTTATCAGCTAGGTGCTTGGTGGAAAGTGCCCTGAACTGAAAATCAGGAGACCCACCTCATGTGACACAGACTTTCTCCATCCATGTCCCTGGGCCTTGATTTGCTTATCATGAAGAGGAGAACATGAGAGGGGTCCAAAAGAGCTTGGAAGTCTCTTCCTTTGTGCCCTCCCATGATTTGATTGGCCTAGAATGGCTCAGTTTCCCTGCTGGCTATCTTATGAAGGGAAGGGAGGTGTACCCGGTAGAGGGCTCACTACATCTCATTTATAATTGAGCCTCTGTTATTTGTCCATTTCTTTCGCAGCCCAGCTTCCAAGAGGAATGCAAGTTCAGAGAAACCCTCCTGCCCAACAATTACAATGCCTACGAGTCAGACCTGTACCGAGGGACCTACATCGCACTGAGCAAATATGGACGGGTAAAGAGGGGCAGCAAAGTGTCCCCAATCATGACTGTCACTCACTTCCTCCCCAGAATATAAGGACCCTCAAAGAAGGCTCACAGATTGAAAGCAACATCTTTTGTTTTGGAATTTTGCACAAATGAACAATTCCCCTTACCTCCCACCCCCCATGACTCCTCAGTCAGGCTTTTCCTGTACTTGGGGAGACCTGAGTTGGTTCCCTGGGTGACCGGACCCCATGGTATGTAACCAAACCAAGAGAGAGGTTGCGACCAACATCCTAGAATGGCAATGGATGCATGCTGTGACCTCAACTGAGGAAAGAAGGTACATGTGGCATATGACCACGTGCACAGGAAAAGGCCAGGGTGGGAGTATTCGTGTGTGTTGATGTATATCCATACATCTTCACGTAGATGGTCTGAGAAAAGGCATTGCAGAGCATTGGGTTTCTTTCTCCCAGTATCATTGCTGCAGGAATCTGCCTGCAAGAATGCCACTTGTCAAACCAGCTGGATTGATGTGTGTGCCCATTCTGCCTCTTTCCAATCATTCTTCCATCCAGAGGCCACTTAGTGCATGCATGGGTTGCATGGGTGGTGGGGCACAGCTGTCCTCTAAGGGTAGGGAGGGCAGGGTGGGAGGAAGTAGGGTTTAACTGCAAACCAGAAAGAAGGTGGGCAGGTTCCAAACTTCCTGTCTGTGAGGGCTCTGGGGCTGTCCTGTCTGGGGAGCTGGGGGAGAAGGGATGATCCTCTTCTTGGAGAAAAAGGGTAGAGCAGTGTCTCGGGCAGTTGGGGAAGGCCTGCTGGAAGCAGCGGAAGGGACTGGATGTTCTATGGAGTGCCATTCTGCCTGGAGGATTCAGTGCTGCGTGTGGCTCCAAGAACAAGCTGGGGCCAGGCTCCCTGCCCATAACTTTTCCTCACTTTGAACTGGGTCTTATTTTAACCTCAAATGACAAGGATCCTAATAATGGCAACCTGTTTGGCGAGGGGTGAGGGGATGCAAAATAGGGCATGAAGGAAGTAGAGAGGCTTTGGACTGCAGATGATAATTCCTCTCCAGCTACGTCCAGGAAACTCACCCAAGTCCTCATCTGATACTCTCACTTCCTTCTTGGTCATCATCAGTTTGCATACACGCTGATGCCTGGATGCAGTAGAATGGGCACCATGACCTCCAGAGTTTGCCCCCTCCGGCCCCTCTACAGTAAGAGAAGAGTGATAATCCTGTGAAATCAAGCAGCCAAACTGAAACAGCTCCTTGCAGTACAATGCCTTCTTGCCTCCTGTCCTTTGAGAGTATTTAAAGCAGAGGTTCCCCAAGTGACTATAAATGTTGTCTGCCTGGAGCCTTCAGATTCCTGAACCATTGGAATGTTCCTAAATCTGAAACCAGAGAGAGCCATATCAGAGTGCAAATATTTTCGGCATACATGAACCATCAAGTTACAAAATGACCTGACACCCTGCTGCTTTCAGGGGCCCCTGCAAGACAACCCCTCATCTGCTGCAAATACCTTCATCTTCGACATACCTCTCTATTTGCAGATGCGGCCATCTATAGATAGATCTGAGCTGAGCGACTGTGAGATGGACATGGAGGTTGGAAACCAAGGGAGACATCATATTGACTACTTTCTGCCTGGCACACATCAGGGAGGGAATGTGCTGGGTGAGGAGGAAAAGGCCACACCAAGGTGAGCAACCAGAAAGACTGAACAGACAGTAAGAGCTTGAGAGCAAGAGTGGACATGGCCAAGCCTTGGAAGAAACGGGAAGGAGCTGGGTCTTGGGTCAAATGGGAGAAAGTTGGTCCATCTTGAACATTTAGAATACTAGAAGTGCAGTTCTGCTTGGAGGCAGAGTACAAAGCTGATTATCTTGTCCAGAGTAATTGACTGGCCTCTTTGACAGGGTACATCAGACCTGAGGTGCACTCAGGACCTAAGGCACGTATCAGTTTCTGATGGGATGTACTGGCAGTGCAGGAAGGCTGGGTGGATGGATGGACAATGATCTGGTGAGGAGAAAAGTTTTAGGTCCCAAAACGTTAGCTCCTTTCTTCCTAAATCTCTGAGCCAATTTGGCACGAGAGGGGACACACTTCTAAAGAGAGGCCTCAGATTGCTAGACCTTTCCTGCATCTCTCTAGAGGCTCCTAAAAGGGCCAAAATACTGACAAGGAGTCCCCCCAAATGTCCACTCCCATTTTTCATGCTAAGAGTGAGAAGGAGATGCTATGACATGCCTAGGACCAGGCTGCCTTGTTAGTCAGTCACTACGTGGAGGCACCAGCACACCATTTGCTGGACAGGAACTGGTTACTAGCAGCCGGGCATCTGTTCAAACTGGTACCAGGGCTTACGTTGCACCAGTTGCTGAACATTCTGAATATATTCCTGGATGGGGGATGCATCGTTGACTCGTTAAAACTCCTCCTGCTAGAGGAGGTCTCTCCCAAGAGCTTTCTCTTTGACCTGTAAGTGGCTTAGGACAAGTCACTGTCCATGCACAGAAGTGGGTTAAGGGGCAGGAACAAAGGAAGACCAGCAAGTTCAGTCCCTTCTTGCCTGCTACTGTGTCTGTGCATAGGCATGCAGAGTTGTCTCCTGTCTGATCATCACATCTAAGGATTCTTGGACTCAGCTCTCAGCCCTGTTGGATCCAAAAGGCAGCAGCAGGGGGACAGAATGAACCTCACCTTCCTGCTGCCATGTATTACAAACAATTTGGGTCTTTTCTCCCCCAGATCCTTAGCTGTGACCCTGGTTTACAGAGTTTGGTAGTCACTGGCTTCCCTCTTATCTTGAACCTTCTCTGGCAGCTCCATGCAAACTTGGGCCTCCAAGAGCCCAGATGCTGCCTTATTCCTTTTTCAAGAACAAATGATAAAAATGAGAGCAACATATGTACACACCCTTGATGATGAACTTCTCAGCTGGGGAAGGTGAGGTCAGAACCAATAGGGGAGCTCCAGGCCCCTTGTAGAATCTGCACCTTCCTCAGGGCAATGGATGGACCTCAGAGGAAACCAGAAACCAACTGCCTCATTGAAGCTGTTGATTATATTCACTTCATCACTCACTGCCTTCTAACAACACTTCCCTTCCCACTTGCCATGCCTTTTTGAACCTCCTTTGGAAAGAAGCATATAATTTTGTAATTAATACCCTACCATTACCCTTCACAGCCTAATACCTCTGCCGCCATGTCCCACAACACGTCCAGCACACACACTCCAAGCCCCTGGTGAGGGCCATTCTGTGGCTTAGGAAAGAGAATATTTTCTCTTATCATCTGATCTAGGCTATGAACCTCTCTCCTTTCTAGACATAGGATCTTCCCAGGCCAATAACCCAGGCCTGAAAGTCTCTCCTAACCTAATCCTCTGCTGGGAAGCTTAGAATTTTTCTCATGATGGTGCTGGGCCCCTTTCTTGTCCTTGACCTCAGTGCCTCCAAGTTATCACTCTGTGCAATCCTAGGAGAGAAGGACGTATGAGAGTCTACAAGTTGTAGTTTTCCTTCCTCCCAACTTTGTTTTTTTTTAAATGTTTTTATTATTTATTTTTGAGAGAGAGACAGAGACAGAGTGCAAATGGGGGAGGGGCAGAGAGAGAGGGAGACACAGAATCTGAAGCAGACTCCAGCCTCCAAGCTGTCAGCACAGAGCCTGACACGGAGCTCGAACCCACGAACTATGAGATCATGACCTGAGCTGAAGTCGGACACTTAACCAACTGAGCCACCCAGGTGCCCCATCCTTCCTCCTAACTGTATATGCACTACCCGTGCCTGTTTTGTGCCACGGTCACTGGTGCAAACATATCTACCAAGGGTGATTGCCGGCCCTAAGACACGGGGATATTCTCTCTCCCATCTATCCCCTCCTGCTGCTTTTCATGTGCACAGAAGCTGGAAAGCTCCTACATCTTTCTGTCCCCAAAGGCTCCAGTTCAGATGTCGCTGAGGAGGGATTTTCTGCTGCTTGCCACTTTCATGTCTATGAAGTGGGTCCCTCAAATCTGCACCCCCCCCTCCTCCTGGCCAGAAATGGCCACTCATTCTGCTACCTCCCAGAATGTTTGGAACAAGGCCAGAAGAGTAGATAGAAATAATCCATTCTGAGCTTATATCTGAGTTGGTGTTTCCTCTTCCCAGAATGGAAGAAGGGAGTGATTTTGCCCAAAGCAGATCCTGAATCTAGTCTATTGTGCTGAGAGCCAACACAGAACCACGCTTGTATACCTCATTGAACTACTGAGATTCCAGCATTCAGACAGCTGTGTCCTCATATGGTTTCTCCTTTCTATAAATCAATTAAGTACCTCAGGCTGGGTCCCAATGCAGAGCTGTCCTTAAGTTTGGGTAAAGTGAATAGAAAAACCCTCAGAATTTGTTCAGTCATGTGCGTGTATAATGTGATGCTTCTATTTTTTAATATGTATGTGCTATGCACAAACCATATCATGTTCCAGCAAAAAGTAAAAGGTCTTTTTATACGTTCCTCTAAACTGTTTGACTCCACCCCTCCTATTAAAACTCACAACAAATCTCCAGGTTGTGGTTGATTTTCACCTTGATTCTTTTTCTCTCAAGGAGGAAGGCGAAGGGAAACAGAAAGCATAGATTCATGGTGCTGTCAATATTATTGGTTCATGGTGCTATGGATTATTAAGGCAGGGAGAAATCACGTGAGTAACTCAGTCCCACCACCATATTTTAAAAATGTGGAATTCAGCTCCGAAGGGGAAGGAAGCTATCATAGACCATAGTGAGGCAGCAGCCCTCTTCCTCTTCTGCCTTTGTCAAAGCAAGATATCCACATTTCTGTTACTGTACCATTTACTCATTCACTTATTCACCCATCAAGAAAATACTGAGCACCCTATCTCTGTGCTGCATTGGGTTGAGTTTTGGGAAATGTGAGTGAATGAGGTAGACCCAATTCCCACCCTCTCACAAACTTGCATTAAAAAAAAAACACCCAAGAGTATGTTAAAATGTAGATTCCCTGGCCACACTTGCAGAGATACTGATCCAGAGGCCTGGGTGGAGCTCAGGAGTCTACCTTTGTAACACACACCCCAGGCAATTCTGACACTGAGAAGCCCTAGTCTAGTAGAATGACTAGAATTACAGAATATTTGAAGTAAGAGATACTCTATAAATTATGAAAAATCTTTTCATAGGTTAAAAGAAGAAGAAGAGGGAGTTTAAGTTTCTCACCCAGGATCACATAGCCAGATGAGAACCTATGACTCACAAGCTTATTCTCTCACATCCCACTTACCCCTTCCCACACCTCTTCATCATCACACCTGTGATCTCCTGACCATGCCCCTATCATGCCAGCCCTACCCAGGTTCCTCTTCTATTCCTTGTGTAGTCTCTGGAAGAGAATAAAATGTGCCTTTGGTTGAGTAATGTTGGGTTCTGAATAAATCTCTGTACTCTTGGAAGAGCTGCCTGGTCCTGTGGCCTCTGCAACTTGTTCCTGTATTTATCCACACAATTGATATTTCTAAGATCCTACTATGTGCCTTGAAATATCATTGTGACCAATTATATGTGGGCTTATATATTGGCAAAGACGACAGACATTAAACAAATAATCACAGAAAAGTGTGATGAGTGGCATGAAAAACAAAGCCCAGGTGAACTATGGGGGCACAGAACAGGATGCTGAGCTCATCTGGGTGGAAAACGGAATCCATCCCAGAGACAGGTAGGCTCTGCCGGGTATCAGCCAGATTTGGGGCAGGTGGGTGGGGGTCAGCAGGCAGGGTAGGAAAGTTACAGCAGGTGTTCAAAGGTTCAGGTGAGATTCCAGGGGAAGAACGTGGCACCTTGGAGGACCTAAACTATGGCCAGTAAGGCAGGTGTGCAGAAGGAGGGCAGGGGTGAGATGGGGTCTCAAACCAGGCCATTAGGAAATGTATCATGGAGCATCTATCTGGTAAGTATAGTAAGGCGCTTGAATATTTTTTAAGTTTTCATATATAATTCACCATTTTCAAATGTACAACTCAATGATTCTTAAGTAAAGTTACCAAGTTGTGCAACCATCACCACACGTGAGTTTTAGAACATTTTCTTTACTCCAATTAGATTCTTTGTGCACATGTACCCTTAATCTCCACTTCACCATGTCCACCACAGGCAACCATTAATCTACTTTTTGTTTCCATAGTTTTGCCTTTTCTGGGTATTTCTTGTAAAGAAATCACACAATATGTGGTTTCTTGTGTTTGGCTTCTGTCACTGAAGGAGCTTGAATTTTCATCTAAAAACGATGTAAGGTCCATCCTTGGAGAGTTTAAGAAGTAACAGGACCAGACAGGGATTTTAGAAAGATGGCTGGAACTATCAGGTATAGAGTGGCATGGAGGAGGTGAGCCCTCTATGGGGAGGATCACTGGAGGCTTTTGGAGTGCTCTGGGCTAAGGAGATGATGGCAGAATAGAGTGGTGACAGTGGGTAGAAAAAAGGCTGGTCATTTCACACAGCAGTCCTGACCAAAGGGAGCTCTTCATAAGCTGAACTTGATTATTCTAAAACATAGGAAGCAGGCCCCACCATTTTCTGAGGTGAATCTCAAGAGATTTCATATTCTTCGTCTGATGAGCACTCTCATCCCTAGACGGGCCAACCAAGAAGCTCCTCTGCTGGTATCTCTGTCCATCATCAAGGCCTTGAGGCCCAGTGCAATGGTTCTGAACATAGGCAAAGGGATGCTACAAACTCCTTTCACAAATAATGCTTGGCCAGGGTGGCTGCTTCCACTCCTTTCCTATGGCTTTAAGAGAAAGTGCCAAAATGCCAAGAAAAGCTAATACCAGATGTTGAACATTTGTTGTGAAAACAATATCTCAGAGACATCCTGGTATTTCCACACCCAGTCAAAATTTCTATACCATATTCTCCTACAGCATCATACAACAGGAAATGATGCTCAGAGTGAAAAGTTCAAGATCTGAAAAATCTTCAGTTGACAAATGTATTTATCAAAAAATAAACACATGTTTTTAAAATTTTTCAACAGAAAACTTTGGACAATCCCCCCAAAAGTTTAATGTTCGGTTTTAAAAATCAGCCAACCAAAATATTCCATTCTTTGAGCATTCCTCCTGAAGCTGCCCTGAAAGAGAGAAGGGAGCGTATTCACTGTGGCCCTTTGGAAGGCTGAAGGGTCAGTTGACTGGCCAGTTGTAGTGTTTATTATAAATATCAATGCTTAATCATTCCTTATTTCTATAAGGAACATTAGAGCCCTCCCATCTGGTTTTGGTGGGGCGTTCTCCATCCAACAGGCCAATATATGTCTTCATGAGACAAAGTTACTTGCAGTTCCAAGGGACCACAGGGGTAGACAGCCACCTTCTTTTTGTGTCCTCATGTGGCCTTTCCTCTGTGCATGGACATGGAGAGAGAGATCTCTCTGGTGTCTCTCCTTCTCTTCATAAGGATACCCCTCCTATAGGATTCGGGTCTGCCCTTATGACCTCATTTAATTTGAATCACTTCCGTAAAGACTCTATCTCCAATTACAGGCACATTGGGGGTTAGGGCTCCAACATATTAATTCAGTCCATAACAGTGCCCCACTGCCATCTGGGGAAGTCTGACCTCAGACATGATGTCATGCTAACAACATTCCAGGAAGGAAGTTGTCAGTCCATTTACCAGACCCCCAAGTGGTCTGCTATAATCACAACTAGGTGTCATCTGGGGGCCCTATTCTTTTGAGTAGGTGAAATAGGAAGTTAACTCTAAGGTAATGGTTTTCAGCTGGGGATGATTTTGACATGTAGGGAGGACATGTAGGGCACGCTTGGCAATATCTGGAGACATTGTCTTCAGATCGTCACAACTCACGGGTGTGGAATGTGTAGCACTACTGATCTCTCATGGATAGTGGCCAGGGATGCTATCTAACATCGGGCAATGTACAGAACAGCCTCCTAACACAAAGAATGATCCGGTCCCAAATATCAATAGTGCTGAGGTTGAGAAACCTGCTCTAAAGTAGAGCACACCTCTCATTTGTCCCGATATACTTAAATTAACCCTCATCAAAGACCCGGGTTAGTAAGGAAAGGCTGGAAGAGAAGCTTTCGATGCCATTATCAACCCTTACACCCAGACCCAGTCTCCAGGAGGTCCTTGTAAGAATGTGATCAGGGCAGTGGCTTTTCACTACTGGTCCAGAGAGTAGGGTTGGCAGATAGACACTGAGAAGCATTACACTGGGGTGTCAAGTAGGCATTCCTGGGTCAGCAGAGTGGCATGAAGGGCAGGTGACTAGGATCAAGGGGAAGAAACTCAAGAGGCCCTTACTCTTTCTCACCATCGTCCTGCACCCTCTCACACCTGGACTGGGGCTCTACCTCCACGCCCCATGACAGCCAAGCAGGGTTTTTCTTCAGAACTTTAGTCATAAATTTTTGTTACCTATGTAATATTAATTTCTTCTTTCCCCCCACCAAAGAGCACAGTTTATTTTCACTTCTTTAAGGTTATACAATTAAAACATGTTCATGGTAGAAAATGTAGACAACTCAGGAAATTAAAAAACCACCTCATGACTCATCATCTCACAGCCCAAAGACTACTGCTCTTAAGATTTTGTTATATTCCTCTTCAGTATTTCATGTGTAAAATCAAGGTAGTATGTGGGGCATGAGCATGACTGGACGCTATTGCAGAACAGTTCTATTTCTGTCTCTTCCTGGCCCTTTCAGTTTGCTCCATGGAGCTAGTGTCCCTGGAGGAAAACTCAGGTACTCACAGGCTTTTCTGGCCACTCATAACTAACACAAAGCCATATGTGTTTCAAGCCATATGCATTTCAAAAGCAACTTTTTCAAGTTTTTTTTTTCCCATTCAAGTTGCAAAACACAGTCACAATTCAGAACGTATAACACCAAAATAATCTGCACTTCGGTCTTCATTCAAAGGTAAGACTTCTTCCCCACAACCCAGCCAGGGCTGTTGGATATATGCAGGAAGGTATGTTCCACCCAGTTTCTTCTCACTTCCTTGGGTACTTCCTCACAGACTGGTTAGCAGTTTTTCCTAACCCTTTTGGGGTGCAGAAGGGAGGCCAGAAAGAGTGGTAAGGTGAGCAGCAAAGTTCTCACCAGGCTTTGTGTTCTCTGGGCTGGTAAATGCCTAAAACTCTCTCTCTCTCTGTCTCTCTTTCCCCCTCTTCCTCAATATCATTCTCTCCCTACCCCTATCTCTTTCTCTCATGAGGGGCTGCTTTCAATTTTTCAGAGACTGTCCATCTCAGGAGAACTCTTGCATATAACATTTAAGACCCAGTGAATTCATCTTCTGGAGGAGGAGTGGGGAATTTGCCTACTCCTGTTCCATCCCCTTAAAGGCCAGCAGTCCACCTGCAGCTTCTTTCTGTCATAGCCCATTACCTCTATAGGTGGCTATATTAAATAAGTTGTAAGTCATCCCCCCTGCCATACATGACCCACACCAAGTCCCTGGGAAATACACAAACAGCCCTGGCCCCTGTAAACTCCAGAGTGGCAGCAACCTGCCCTTCACCCTTACCACAGAAGCAGCATTGAACCCTCCTTTCTCCTTCCTTGGAGATTTTCCAGGCAGAATCACACACCATCCATTATGTCCCTCAACTTTGGGGACACATATCCAGCCTTCTATGGGATCTCATCAACTTTCTAAGGCCCTCCTAAAAAGTCTCCTCCTAAAAACCCACTTCTCAAAACCTCATTTTCTGGCCCTTGATATGGGTAAATTCCACCAATACTTGAGCTACGGCCCCCCAATATTCTTTGGCCCTTCTCCATTCTTCTTTATCCAACTCTGCCTCATCTTTCTCCAGTGTGAGCTGTGGGTTCCCTCTGACATCCCACAGTTGGGAAAATAACATATCTCAAAATTTGTATGGTCTTCTATTCATTTTTAATTGAGAACAACCAGCAAAACAAAAATTACAAATAAAAAAATAAGCAACCCATATTTTAAACCCATAGACAACAATTAGGAGGGTGGAGGGAGAGAGGTAGCAAAATTTGGAATAGAATAATAGAAAATAACATTAATTATGCTTTTTGCCCTCTTTATAGATCTAAATGTATGTTTCCCATTATAGAATGTATTATGTGTTTCTTGATTTGTTAATAAAATTTTGTTTGGTAAACTAAAGATGTAACTATTTATAAAGAAGAACAGCACAAATACTCATTTTATAAAGAAGAACAAAAAAAAATACTCAGCAGAAAAAGCCATGTCTTCATGTTTTCCAAATTGTCAAAAAAACTTGAAAACTTAAAGCTTCCAAAAATTTGTTCTTTTTCTGACTTTTTCTGATTTTCCTCTGACCCTTCACATTGTTGTTTACTCTTTCGGCTAAGCACATTTCAATTAGTTTATACTTTGGTTCCCTTGTCCCTCAGGGTCTCTTACACAGAACACCTATCTCCCAGAAGAAAGTCAGGGCACGCCTTATTCAGACTCTTTGGTACCGCCCCCTTGTGGTTATTTCCTTCATAATGATTACTTCGTCACTAAATTTCATCCCTAGATGTTCAAGAGTGAGACACTGAATGCCAGTTGTGAGTTGGGACTCTGATGCTAATTTTAGAAATGAATAGATCATAGTTTTGCCTAGAAAGAGCTCACAGTCCTGAGTGGAGGACAGTCACCTGCCCAGCTACTGCTGCTTTAAGTCAGAATACACGTGAAGTTGCAGAGGCAGAAGTGACCAGGTGGAAGTGACTCACCAGAGTGACAGAAAGGGCCACTGAGGCTGGGGCTGCAATGATGAAAGGCACATGGAGAAGAGGAAGGGATACTCTAAATTAAGAGGCCTCTGAGCACAGGGCCCTGTCAAGATATAAAAGCACAAGCTAAGTTCAGCTGAGTATGGACTTGGGTGGCAGACAGGTGGGGGGTCAAATCTCACCTGTGCCATTTGAGAGCTCCATGATCTTAGGTGAGCTATTTAAGCCTCAGTCTCCTCCTCCATGGTAATGGGGATAATACCAGTGCCAATCTCCTATGTCCTTGTCAAGATTAAATAGAATGATATACCTATAGTGCTTTGTACAGTGCTCAGCCTCTGTGGGGTTCAATAAGTGTTAGCTGCTACAGGCAAGTAGATAGGGTGCTTTAGAGGGTGGGTGGCATGGGTGGGTGTGGAGGGGAATGTAAGTTGCCACCAAATCTTGGATGCCAAGCCAAGGAGCTCAAAATTATCTTGTAGACAGTGGTGCACCACTGCAGGCTTTTGCAATGAAGTGGTGTGATGAGATCCTGTTTTAAGAGGACACTTCTGGGACAAGGATAAAAGATTGGAAGCAAGAAAACTACTAGTTCATTTATTAAACAAATATTTATTTAAAACCTACTAACTTTATTTTTTTAATTTTTTAAATGTTTATTTTTGACAGAGAGACAGAGCACTAGTGGGGGAGGGGCACAGAGAGAGACGGAGACACAGAGTCTGAAGCAGGCTCCAGGCTCTGAGCTGTCAGCACAGAGCCCGACATGGGGCTTGAACTCACTGACCACAAGATCAACCTAAGCCAAAGTTGAACACTTAACTGACTGAGCCCCCCAGGTGCCCCATAGCTTTATTTTTTTTTTAATTTTATTTAAATCCAAGTTAGTTAACTTCCAAGTTAACCACTTTAAATCCAAGTGTTAACTTAGTTAACACTAAATGCATGTAGTGTAATAATGATTTCAGTAGAATTTAGTGATTCATCACTTACATACAACACCCAGTGCTCATCCCAACAAGTGACCTCCTTAATACCCATCACACACATTTAGCCCATCCCCCACCCACCTCTCCTCCAACAACCCTGTTTGTTCTCTATAGCTAAGAGTCTCTTATGGTTTGCCTCCCTCTCTGTTTTTATCTTATTTTTCCTTCCCTTCCCCTATGTTCATCGGTTTTGTTTCTTAAATGCCACATACGAGTGAAATCATGATCTTGGTCTTTCTCTAACTGACTTATTTCACTTCGTATAATACACTCTAGCTCCATCGCGTTGTTGCAGATGGCAAGATTTCATTCTTTTTGATGGCTGAGTAATATCCCATCGTATGTATATAACACATCTTCTTTATCCATTCATCGGTCGATGGACATTTAGCTCTTCCCATACTTTGGCTATTGTTGATAGTGCTGCTATAAAAACTGGGGTGCATGTGCCCCTTCAAAACAGCATACCTGTGTCCCTTGGATAAATACCAAGTAGTGCAATTGCTGGGTCATAGGGTAGTTCTATTTTTAATTTTTTGAGGAACTTCCATACTGTTCTCCAGAGTGGCTGCACCGGTCTGCATTCCCACCATCAGTGCAAAAGTGTTCCCCACCTCTCCATGCTGGCATTTGTGGAGATCAGTAAGCTGGAGACAGTGGGCTCCTGCCTATTGGGAGCTCTCATCTCAGTGGAGACTAGACCGTCCGTTAAGTCACCACCACAACCATATTCCATGTTGTGGGGAGGGCTGGCAAGGAAACAAGCACATGGCTAAAATGGAGGATAACCTCAGGGGCCTGTGTCACTTAAGCACTCCGTGTCTCAGCTTCCTCATCTCTTAAATTCCATTGATAAGCCTGCACTGCCCACCGTGCAGTCAGTGGGTAGATTCACGTGAGATGAGGTGCTGGAAGGAATGTTATGAAGCTCACTAAGGACCACATAAGGTCCTTGCACTAGCTCTTTCCTCGCTGGTCACAGGCTCTTGGTGACATCTGTGAGACCTATGAGCCAGGGTCCTCTTCGGCTGCATCATCTACTTCTCCTCAGCCATTCCACAGGCAAGACAGGTCTGGGTCTCCTTTCCTGCACTGCTGCCCCCACTTCTTAGAATCCTGCGGAGACACAAAGGAAGGGAGGGAGGGAAGAAATATTTCTGTTAAATGCCAGCCACCTTCAGACCTGTAATGTCAGTGGTTATCAGTGAGAGCCCCTAGACAACCTGGGAGGGTGTTTCCTTGTCACGATGATTGGGGACGCTCCCAACCTTCGTGGGCAGAGGCCACAGGCTAGACACATCTGCAACATGCAGGACGGTCCCCTCATCGTGCTCTGCTCAACTTTAAAATGTCATGTAAGTGGGGCGCCCAGGTGGCTCAGTTAGTTGGGTGTCTGATGTTTGGTTTCAGCTCAGGTCATGATCTCACATTCTGTGAGTTCAAGCCCTGTGTCAGGCTCTGCACTGACAACAGAGACCTGCTTGGGATTCTCTCTCTCTCTCCCTCTCTCTGCCCCTCCCCCACTCTCAAAATAAATAAATGCACTTCAAAAAAATGTCATTTAATGAAACAGCTGTTCATAAATCTGGGCCTAGAATCAAACTCTATTTTACATAAAGCAAGAAGTGTTTTCCCATCTGCTTCATAACCACTGAACTCCCTGGCAAGGGTGTAAGGCCACAGAGGACCACACTTCATTTTGTTTGGAACTTTCCACGAGCAGGTCACCATTTTGGAAAACCATCTCATAATGGTGCTGCCAGTGGTACTGAGTTATCGGTACAGCTGTGTTTGTGGCTCCCACATTCACAGTGTTCTCTCTCTCTCTCCCCCCACAGATATACTTATTTAACCCTTACTTCAGAGGTCAAAAAGGCATATAATTCTTTTTAAGTTTATTTTGAGAGAGAGAACGAGCAAGAGAGGAGCAGAGAGAGAGGGGTCAGAGGATCTGAAGCAGGCTCTGTGCTGTCAGCACAGAGTCCGATGAGGGGCTTGACCCCAGGAACTGTGAGATCGTGACCTGAGCTGAAGCCGGACGCTTAACAGACTAAGCCACCCAGGTGCTCCAACATTCATTTTTAATAGAACATTTTCTGTCACAGTGAAATCCACATTTATCCATTACAAGTACATATGGAACTGAATTCTTTGGCTTTTTCACGTTGTTGTGCTTAACCATTTAAAGGTTGAAATACCAAGTGTTTTAAGTTACTTTCATTTCTCCTGCAGCAAAGCATCCCAGTGATTTTCTTAAAGTGGTGTGCATAATTTATATTAACCGTGAATTTCGCTTTAAGATAGGAAACACTGTGTTATAAAATACTTGCTATGGGGCTCCTGGGTGGCTCAGCTGTTTGAGCGTCAGACTTCAGCTCAGGTCCTGCTCTCATGGTTTGTGGGTTCGAGTCCCACATTGGGCTCTGTGCTGTCAGCACAGAATCTGCTTCGGAGCCTCTGTCTCCCTCTCTCTCTCTCTGCTCCTCCCCACTCACGCTCTTTCTCTCCAAAATAAACATTTTTTTTAGTGTTTAAAAAAATACTTGCTATGAAATGTGCTGCTTTATGTGACAAGGTAGAGATAGCTACTGTGTTGTTCATTTAACAAGAGAGGGTGAAGATAAAGCTCCCGGATTCCCCTGGTGACCCATCTCTAGGGCAGATTGAGGACAGTCTCTATTCACCCCTTGCCTCCCTGGCCTTGTGTCTTCCTGTAAGGTCTGTCTGGGCAGCTACTCTGGTCTGATTTTAGCAGGCTTGCACCCTACAGCAAGGACCAGGGTGGGGGATGTCCTAACTGTTGCTCATAAAAATTCACACTCTCTGTCCAAAATTCCATACAAAGCCATTATGCTCCTAGGCTGTGACTGAGGGCAGGGAAGGCCCCCAAACTGCAAAGAATGAACAGTGCCCTCCTGATGGTTCTACAGCACAGGGCTGTCTCAGCCAGTGACCTGAGCTGAGTTGCCCATGCTAAATTTAAGTCCCCCAGGGAGCCTCTCCCATCCGGATCCCTCTGGTGATTTGTCCTTCGCCCCTGAGTTCCCAGTGGCAGAACGATGCTGTATTTATAGAGCATCCTTCTGAGAAGAGCTCCAGGCTCTTTTGGGACATTAGCTCATTGCGGCAGGGATGGAGGGAGGAGAGAGTGGCATGTCGTGTTCTTCTCTCCCATTAAGGCAGAGGAATGAGGCCCACTTTAGAGGCTCCCCGAGCCCCTGTCCAGTGCGACCTTAATCAGGTCAAGTAAACCTCCTCCTGGCGGGTGGCAGCAAACGCCTGGCCCCTGCAGCCTGGATGCTGAGCAGCAAGAAGCTGGAGCTTTGTCTCCGCCTTTCATGTCCCAAGCAACCCTGGCGAGAGCGAACTGCATATTTAGCAAACAGAAGCACGTACGCCAGTTACAATTGGACTTCAGATAAGTAGTGAGCAATGCTGTAGTATCAGTTGCCCTCCAGAGATCTTTACTGGACACAGCAGGATCTCAGGCCGAACTCTTTCTTCAATTGTGGTAAAACAAACATAACGTAAAATGTACCGTTTTAACCGTTTTTCACTCCATGTTTTAGTTGCATGAAGTGCATTCACATGGTGGTGCACCTGCCATCAGCACCCGTCCCCAGATTTTCATCGTCCTCTGCACCCTCTCAAATGGAAATTCTGCACCCACTAAACAGTAACTTCTTCTCCCTCCCTGCCCCCGACCCCTGGTAACCACTGGTCTACTTCTGTCTCCATGAACTTGACTCTTCTAGGTACTTCATATAGGTGGAGTCACACCATACTTGCTCGTTGGGTCTGGGGTGTTTCACTCAGCATAATGCCATCAAGGCTCATCCGTATTACGGCATCAAGCTGCATTCTTCAGCCTCTCTCTCCCTCCTTCCAAGCTTCCTCTTCCCGGAACTTATCCCGCACCCAGGATAGGATGCATCCTCTCACACATGTCCACTGGGGGCAAGGATGCCGACTTAGCTTGACACGATGCTTTAAATGGTATAAAGTTTATTTTCAGATACCTGGTCTCCAGCACTGTGCACCTTTTCATAGTCCGAACGTAAGGTTGCCATATTTAGCAAACAGAAGCACATACATCAGTTAAAACTGAATTTCAGATAAACAGTGAATAATGTTCTAGTATCAGTATGCTGCCACACAATGTTTGGGCCATACTTCTACATAAAAATGACATTCCTTTGTCTGCGATTCAAGTTTAGCTGGCAGCCTTGTCCTAACACCCTCCACATCCGCGGGAAACCCCTTGCCTTCCTACTCTTCCTTCCCCATACCAGTCATTTATACCTACAGATGCAAGCGGTGGGAATCTAAGTGAAAAGAATAGGACATTTACACTCAGAGCACCTCATCTGACTCTCAAGTCCGCACCAGCTGGTAGAAAATCAGTTGGTCTTGAGAGCAAACTGAGGGTTGATGGGGGGTGGGAGGGAGGAGAGGGTGGGTGATGGGTATTGAGGAGGGCACCTTTTGGGATGAGCACTGGGTGTTGTATGGAAACCAATTTGGCAATAAATTTCATATATAAATAAAAAAAAAAAAGAAAATCAGTTGGTCTTTCTGAGCTTGATTTACCTCGTCTGAAATAAATATCAGTAGCACCAGCTGCACAGTGTGGATTTAAGAATCAAATGAAATAACATATGTGAGTTTCTTTTACACATATTATTTATTTCTGTATTCTGAATGTGGAGTTACCTTCAAGGATGTGAGGACAACTTTGAGATGTCTCCAGCTCCATCGTGGTCTGACTGCCTCCACATAAGAGACTTTAAACAAGAGCTGGGTCCAGTCAACCCAGAACTGTGAGATGTAATAATAAATTGACTATGCTATTTAAGCCATTAAGTTTTGGGATGATTTTTTTTTTTTTTGCAAGTAGTAGTTATTGGAATAAGTGGAAACAGCAAGTACAAAGGTCCTGTGGCAGGAAAGTGACTATAGGGGGAATGGCACAAGGTGATGTGCCTCATGTTGGCCTTTTTAGATATAAAGAACCAGTCCCCTCAAGACCTATACCCAACCCATACCTCTCCCCTTCTCTACATCCTTCTCCTAAACCTGCTCCTCCTCTTGAATATGGTCTCTTCTGGATAGTGATGGCACCACCCCTGGCTGATGAAGACAGTCATCTGTCACTCCTCTCATTCCTTTCATTGTAAGAAAAGTCACCACGATAAAGCGCCCACTGTGTGCCGAGCATTGTGCATACTTAATTCTCAAAGCATCTTTCTAAGGTGGGTGCTATGACCATTCCATGTTGACTGATGGGGGCACAGGGGGACAGAGATGTAGAGGAACTGGCCCATACTCGCACAGGGAAAGGGGCAGAACTGCGATGCAAACCCAGGAACGTCTGACTCAGAGCTCGGGCTCTCACCTAGTGTGCCCTACTGCTTTGTCAAACTGGTAAAATCACGGAGCCACTGCTACGCCTTGTCATGCCTCATTGTGGGTGTTGGGGACCATGGCAATCATTATCCAGCTTGTCCCTCAGCCTTCTCCATTGTCTCTCCACAATTCATCTTCACGTTGCCACTAGGATGAAATTTCTTGGCTCACATCTCTAGTAGAATAAGATCTAGACTCGCTTTGCAAGCCTGTCACTGTCTAACTGGTGCAGACTTTCCATACCCACTCCCATATACCACTCCCAGTGTCTTAAGGAACTCACTGTCACCCACACCTGAACCTCCTGAGTCTCCACCTATTGCAGGAGGCAACCCTCCTCCTAGAATGCCCTTTCCCATCTAATGCAATTTTCACAACCCAGCTCAAACATCACCATGTCTCCTGGTGGCCCTCCTTCACTCCCTTTATTGCCTGCACACATTTCTCGTGTTGTACCATTATTACATTGGACCTTGCCAACTCCCCTCACTGGCTGGTTGCTCCCTGAAGGCAGAGAAAGATTCTCTAGTCATCTCTATAACCCAACCCCTACCCATCCCTGCTGGTGCACAGTAAGTGTTCACTAAAAATGTTGGTTGAAAGAATAAATGAACAGATAGATGTGCTTTGAGTATATGGGATGGGCTAGAAAAGTTGGTAGAACATCAGTGGTATTGATGCGTGCACCGAGTGAGTTCTTTCTTCTTTATTGAGAGAGCAAACCAGTCGTGAATGAGGTGGAGGATTGGCGGGTGCTACTAACCAGGCTCTGGGTCTGGACCATGGGTAAGTGGGCCTCCAGGTTTTCTAGTCCAGCCAGCAAACAGCCAGTAGCTGTAAGACCCCTTGGCTTCCTGCCGTGATGGCACTCTGGGGAGAGATCCCCTCCCCCATGTGCCCTCATTTCCTCCCTCCTCTCACAGGGGCTGTGAGTAATTGGAAAGGAAGCTTATGGGGAAAGCCCTACACCGCTGATCACATGTAGTAACTGGCCTCGTGTGGCTGGCTGGCCCACAAGATAAGCATCAGGCCAAATGCGTGATTCCTGTCACCTTTAGTCCCATGCTGTGATTTATCGTAAGCATCTCTCTTTCGGCCAACAGTTCTAGGAATTGGGTGGAACACTGACTCCTCGGGCTGCAAGGAACCTACAGAGGCGACAAGCCTATATCTCCCCTGGAGACTGACCACTTGCCTGAAGTACTTGCTCAGTTCTTAAATGTCTTCAGACATTACTCATAGCTGCCTCAGGTCACCTGTTCTGGAAGTTTCTCAAGCGAGGCAGTTTACAACCAGTACCTTTTTCCATTCAGCTCAGTCTCCACCAGGTCATTTCTGACTCTGTTATTCTGTGCTCAACACCATGCTCAGGCCCCAAGGGAGGTCTCCAGGAAGTGCGACACACTGTCCCATAGGAGAAGCAGCGAGCCCAGGGGCTGAGGCATAGCCTCTAGACACAGACCACCTGGGGCCAAAGTCTGGCTTCACCACTTCCTAGCTACAGGATCTTGGGCAACTCACTTAACCTCTCTGAGACTCAGTTTCCCTATCTGTAAAATGAATGTGATCATTAGTTCCTTCCTCGTAGGGCTGTTCTATGAATTAAACTAGTAAATATACCCAAAGTGCTTAGCACAGTGCTTGGCACAGAGTAAAGAATCCATACACATCAGCTATTGTTACAGCACTTTGGGGAATTCAGACATGCACTATAAGGTGTTACACATATAAGCAGCATCGTGATGTCCTTTCATGCATATTCTATATCATGGCATGCTTTTACACTTTATCTCATTTGATAAAATAACAAATAGCATGTGAGTTGATAGAGGCAATTATGTGCTGCTAGAATTAAAGATATGAAGCTGAGAAGAACCTTAGAATCAATCTAAAACAGATCCAGTATTTTGCAGAGAAGAAAATGATGTTGAAGGAACTTTGCCCACACCACACATCTCAGTGAGAAAAAAGCTTGGTCTCCTAACTTCCACATATAATGTCCATTCTCCCACATCATTAGCATACACGCAAGAGCACAGCAGAAATGACAAGAGGAGGAAATCCCATCAGGAGAAATCTGTCTGCTTGTTCTTTCCATGGTGGGCATAGGAACACAGGATGAGGTGGGCCAGAGCTGGGGAGACAAGATAAGTCAGCCCCAAAACCAGCAAAGTCCACACAAGTCTGGTTTTGGCACTGCCGTGGCGGGAGGCCAAAAATCTATTTGAATTGATTTTTGCTCAAATTAATTCTTAAACTTAAAAAGCATGAAAGGCTGGAATGCTTACAGAGAATGCTTAGAGAGCTCTCATCTGGGCATAAGTGCTCAATGGAGGTGCAAAATTAATCACCCGGGAAGGGTATTTGGTGTTATGGTTGATTCTCTCTCTGGAAGCAGGAACCTGGAATATTTATCAATCTATTCACTTTTTCATCAATCCTAACGCATTTGCTGAGTCTTCACAAAGATCTAGCTCTGAGCTGGGCACAGTGCAGGGAGGTGGGGAGCACAAAGCTGAGTCCAAACCCTCCAGGAAAACCAGCCTGTGGCATGAGGTACACTAAAGGAGAGGGCCCAGCACCGTGGGGCATGTGGGAAATAGCGTGGCTCTGAGCAATCAGGGGATGCCGCACGGCATACACAAGGCTTGAACTGGCTCCAGAAAGAGAAGCAGGGCCGGGATGGAGACAAGACAGAGGACTCTAGAGGCCATTCTGGATGTGGGCACTAATACAAGTACGGAGTTTGCGGTGGCATCCTGGCTGACATTCCAACTCTCGGTTCTTAACTGTGCAGCTTTAGGTGAACTAACCTCTCTGAGCCTTAGTGTGTTTACCTATAAAACTAACCACAGAGCCTCCTGGCTTCCCAAGTTTCTGGAAGGATAAAATGAGCAGATGCATATAAAGCAGGTACCTGGCACGGTCAGTGCTTCATGAATGTTAGCTGCTACTGCTCATGCCCCTCTAGAGGCAGAAGTGCCCATGTGGGTACAGAAGGCGGGCTCATGCTCCCTTCATTGGGACAACAATGACAATATCAGAGCAGGAGAAAAGCTACCCTGGCACTAAAGCTCGGCTTACTCTGCTCAGTAAAATCTCTCTGGCAGGAGCTCTGGAGAGCTCACCCACAGAGTAGTTTCACAGTACGTTTGTAAAAAGCAGGCATCCAATAAGGCTTGTTGGCTGGAGAGATGATTGGGTAGACTAAAGAATTCTTCCTGAAGCTTCCCTGTTTGCTTGGTTTACCATTGAATTAGCAAACCATTTTTTTTTTAAGTTTACTTATTTTGAGAGAGAGAGACGGAGAGTGCGAACAGGGAGAGGCAGAGAGAAAGGGAGAGAGATAGAATGCCAACCAGGCTCCGTGCTGTTAGCATAGAGCCCAACGTGGGGCTTGAACCCACAAACCATAAGATCATGACCTGAGCTGATATCACAAGTCAAATGCTGAACTGACTAAGCCACCCAGGCACACTTACCAAAACTTTTTAAAGCTGAGTATGCTTTTCTGCCCATGCCACTCCCCAGACTCATAAGAAACATATTTATGTGAACATCCCCCATGTGGTAAAGAACCTATGCACCAGATGGCCCAAGTTTAAGTTGAGGTTCTCCAAATTTTTTAAAGGAGCATCCTCATTCATCCTGAGTTCTAAAACATTTCTATACTAACCCTTTAGAATTCCCTTACAAATTAGAAAGAATAATTGCCATCTATATTCAGCTACACATTGGTCAAAGCACTAAAATCTGCAAGTTATTGCTGCTGGAGACCATAGAGATCATCTAGGTCTGTGGTCACCAGCGGGCCGCACCTGAGAATCACCAGTGAGGCTTTTACAAGATGCTGATGCTTAGGTTCCCGAGTCATTTCTTGATTCTGCATCCAGAATCACTTCTGAATTCTTTGTCTGGGGCACAGGCTGGGCAGCTCTGTTTTACAGCTACCAGGTGATGTAATGTATACCTGGGCAGAAGGTAAGCATACTCAGCTGGCCCCCTCCTTTCACAGATGACAAAACTGGGGCCCAGAAGGGATATATAACTTGAGGTCACTTCTAACCAACTATGTGGAGACAACACTGATTTTTTAGACCTTGTAAGAAATACATCTGGCTCCCATGTATGAGCATCGGAGGCAGCATCTTGGGGCTGTCCCCAATATTCCCTAATTCTCATAAGGACCTTAAGCTTTCTCTTTGAACTTAGAGGAGGACTGGCTCCCTCCTTCCTTTTCACCACCCTCCCACCCCCCGGCCACGTGCAGCCTCAAAGTAAATATTACCCTTAAGTTGCTCAAGCCCTCTTCAAGTGCAGGGGAGGAAAGAATTAGCACCAGTCATAATTTTATAAATACAAATCAATTGCAAACGTCCAAAATTTCCCATCTTAATTGGTACAATTAATTCCATCCCAAGTGCCAAAGGTTGCTGTGAAGTGTGGTCTACCATAGCATAGTTCTACATTTGAGGCTTTCGTAGAGTCAGTCCAGATTGTTACCTGACATTTATACTTGATTGCTCTCCTTAAGATGATCAGGATGATCAAATCTCTGAGAAAATGGTCAAATTGATGGCTTATGCACAGAAGACAACTTACTGAACATTCAGAACTAAATCAAACAGCCCATGTTGACCAAACTTTAATAAAATGACTCTCTTTCACTCAGATCTCAGTAAATTAAATGAACTGATTGACTCTCTTTGTTGACCTCTTGTAGATAGCCTGCCTCCATCACGTTTATTTCTGTAGAAAACCTTTTCACATCGGTGGATGTGTGCTCCAAAGAGTATCTGCTAGGATTTTCTTAAAGTACTCCCAGATTGTTGCACACATGATTTCTGAAGTTTCTTCCATATGACCCATATCAGCCTCTCCTCATTAGCAGGGAAATAGAGAATTTATAACTGGTCAAGGTCCTCAGCGTGACATTCAAGGCCTCTGGGTATTGCCTCTCACTCCTCTGTCCTAATTATTTACGCCCTTCTAGAGTTCCAAAGATTCTTGGAATCTGAACCATACTTTGGGGTACAGTAATGACAAGTAGGGGTGGGAAGAGAAGGAGACATTTGGGATAAGGGAAAGAGAGGGTGGTCAGCAGGACACCTGGCCTCTGCATCTTTGCATGGTTCCGTTTCCCAGGACAATTGTATCTGTGACTAGATAAAAACATTTTCTGAGAAATGATCATCATTGCTGTCCTTCTTCCTGGACCAACTTTGGCAGATGCTAGCCGGAAACAAGTCTTTTCTACTCTTTACTGGAATGGTATCCTTGTTGCTGTTTCCGGAATTAGCATGTTATTGACGTCTTGTCCTCTCCTTACCATAAAGAAAGACCACTCTCGCTCATTAGACTACATCCATTCATTTAATCCATTCATTTAGTAAGCATTCATTACATGCCTTCTATGTGCTCAGACCAGTGTCATACTGTGGAGGGGATATAGTTACTACAGATCAAGAACTATTAGAAATATGTCCCATCTTCTAATGGTGATCAGCCTCACTAAGAAGACAGCACAAATGGCGGGATACAAGAGGACCATTTCCAGAAGACAACTTAATGCAAACCAACATCACCCTATGTAGTAGTTATCTTCATGAAAAGTGCATCCAAAATAATTTTTGTACAAAAAAATGTAAGTACACTAAATAAACTTTCTTTTTTAAAGTTTATGAGGAAGGACACTTAACCAATCCTAGAGAACAGTTGTATCAAATTCTGAAAGTCCTTTCTGGCTTTAAAATTCCATGATTCTTGGGGCGCCTGGGTGGCTCAGTCAGTTGAGCATCCAACTTCATCTCAAGTCACGATCTTGTGGTTCATGAATTCAAGCCCCACACTGGGCTCGCTGCTGTCAACCTGTCAGCACAGAGGCTGCTTCAGATCCTCTGTCCCTCTCTGTCTGCCCTTCCCCAGCTTGCACTCTCCCAAAAATAAATAAATATTTTTTAAAAATAAAAAATAAAATTCCATGTTTTTTTGAGATCAGCCCAAATCTTGCTCTAAGTTTAAAAAGACTTTTTTAAAAATGGCAGGGATATGATATGATCAAAGCCTGCAAAATAGTTCAGTGTCATTGGGGCAAATATAGACTTTATACAGCAAATCTCAAAACATTAAAAATGTAAACTCCCTTCTCAAAAGTTATAAAAGTTCTGGAAAATTGTAAAATAAATAAATGCTATCATTTTTATGCAAATGATAGTGTTATAGAATACATTACTGCCAAATGTTAATATAGATAGATATTCTGGTTTAATTGGGAAAGAAATTTAGATACATTAATGCATGAATTACCATATAGACATATTTGAGGTTCCTGACATTTGAGGCTAAGAGCCAAAAGAATAGTATATCCTGGCCTGGGTTCTACTTCTTGCTGTGACGCTGATCAGCTGTGAAAACGTAGACAAGTCATTTCCCCTCTGGGCCCACCTGAAAAATGAGGGGCTGGACTGGATGTTTGCCAACTCCCTTCCTTCTCTACTGTTCTGAGAAACCATCTTTTGGAACTGCTGGAGAAAACAGGATACAGGGCTAAATGCCCATGGGTCAGATACAGCAGGGTAATTCTGGCATTCCGAAAAGATTCCTATGATAAATTCTTTTGTAACAAATTCATCTGTTATCTGTATTTGGGTTTCGGTATGCTCACTCATGATTGCTTCTACATATATAAGCCCTGAGAGGTTATGGAGTCTGAATGGTTGGAGGAACCCGGATTAATCGGGGAGGGGATCTTTGGGATAAATCTTCTCTGAGCTTTGGAAGGTGAGCTAGGTGATGAAAAGTGGGTCCAGCAACCTGTGCCCCAGCAGTCATTCAGGACACTGACTGGAGCCAGTGAGTACCAGCATCTCCCAGGAATAGAATATGTAGCAACTAATGTGAGGTGATTCAGGGTGGGTCAGAAATTACTCTGGGCTCCCCTCCTCCAATCAAAAATACGTTTTCCTGGGGCACCTGAGTGGCTCAGTCGGTTAAACATCTGACTTCAGCTCAGGTCATGATCTCACAGTTCATGAGTTCCAGCCCTGCATCGGGCTTGCTACTGTCAGCCCGCTTTGGATCCTCTGTCCCCCTCTCTCTCCATCCCTCCCCAACTCATGCTGTCTCTCTCTCTCTCTCTCTCAAAAATAGATAAACATTCAAAAAATACCTCTCCTGAAAACAATGCCTAAAAACCGTCCTACCTGTGTAACTCTTGTTATGAAATAATAGTTTCATTTTTGTTTAAGAAAATTTGAAGCAATGTGGAGCACCTGGGTGGCTCAATCGGTTAAGTGTCCAACTCTGGCTCAGGTCATGATCTCGCAGTTTGTGAGTTCTAGCCCTGAGTTGGGCTCTGTGCTGACAGCTTGAAGCCTGGAGCCTCCTTCGGATTCTGTGTCTCCCTCTGTCTCTGCCCCTCCCTCACTCATGCTTTGCCTCTCCCTGTCTCTCAAAAAAAAAAAAAAAAATTAATTAAAAAAAAACAATTAAAAAAGAAAATTTGAAGCAATGTTTTGTATCACTATGTGTTGGGTTTAACTTACCTCTTAGCGAGCTCACTTCCAGGTTCTGTGGGATCAGAGGACTTCATTGTTGTCTCCGTTTCCCCAGAGTTCATGGTAGGCTGTCTGGATCACTGGAACTAAGAGAAACTGTAGACAAAGCTGCTAAGGTTAGTGATTCAGTGAAGACAACCAGGTTCTAAAGTCAGAAATAATCCAGTAGGTTTCTTAAGCTAAACTTCAGGTTACTCATCTGCAAAGCAGGAATCATGATCTCAATTTAGTATGGTTATGGTAAGGATTAAATGTGGTAATATAGGTAAAACATCTGGTACATGGAGAGCAGATATTATTATTGCTATATGTTGGGAGTATTTACATTTCTGTAGAGGTCTGCTAGAGATAGATTCTTGGTATGAAAATACGGATTTTCAATGGCCACATCTAAAATGGCCCCTGGAGAAAATACACAGCTTCCAGCTGCAGGATCAGAGGTGTGGGAATTGCCCCAAAGGTTAAAAAGATGATGGCTCAGGGTGCCTAGGTGTCTCAGTTGGTTGAGCATCTGACTCTTGGTTTCAGCTCAGGTCATGATCTCACGATTTGTGAGTTCGAGCACCACAAAGGGCTCCGTGCTGACAGTGCAGAGCCTGCTTGGGATTCTCTCTCTCCCTCTCTCTCTCTTTCTCTCTGCCCCTACCATGCTCCTGCTCTCTCTGTCTCTCACTATAAATAAATAAACTTAAAAAAATAAAAGATCATGACTCTTCTTGGCCAAGATTAGGGTTTCTCTGGGGAAATGGTTCCCTTAACATTTGGTATACTTCCATCAATTTTCTTCTGGCCAGTTCCATGGCTTATTAGCCATGGGCTCAAAGAGTTTCTCTGGATGCAGTCTTTTGAGACGCCTGATCAGTGGCCCTTGTGCTCTGCCCATCATCTTGTACATAGTTTAAAGGCATTTGCCCAAAGGCAATCCAGATAATATCCTCAGGCAGGGTGCCTTCACCACAAAGCTGAACTTGTCCACACCCCATTCACATTGTCAGGTGGAGAAGCTCAAAGAAAGGTGTTTGGGAGAGCACTGGCCAGGAAGGTTGTCCTGGGCCTCACTGTCTCCTGAAGATAAGATCCCTACCTCCTTCTCTGCTTTCAGATGGCAATAAACAGTAAACTTGTCTCTTTCTTATAGGATTTACTACAGACCACAAAAAATAGCCAATACACAAATATTCTGAATTTGCCCTGATACTACACCCTCAGTGGGAGCTTACTTACTATCCCAAGGTTCTACTGAAAAGAGTTAGTGTCAGTTAATTCATAGCCACATAGGGCCTCCAGCTTCCTGGCCTGGAAGGGCAATAATATTGATTCTGGCTATCTGCAACCACACCTCCTTAACTCACCCATTCCTCATGTCAGGGTGCCTCCTTTTCCTCATACCACATTCTGTTGCTATGCTTTCTCTTAATGCTTGTCTCCCACAGTAAGAGCAGTCTTGCACTTGGCCAATGAGACACCAGCCTTGTCTGCATGCTGTGCCATCTGACATGTGTCAGCCTCATCCTTAGGCTGGTAGGAAAACAGGTGTAGCATTTCCTTTTTTAAATTAAAAACAAAAAATTAAATATTTATTTATTTTTGAGAGAGAGAGCATAAGCAGGGAGGTACAGAGAAAGAGACAAGGAGACACAGAATCTAAAGCAGACTTCAGGCTGAGCTGTCAGCACAGAGCCCATCTCGGGCCTGAACTCATGAGCTGTGAGATCATGACATGAGCTGCAGTCAGACACTCAACCAACTGAGCCACCCAGGTATCCCCAGTTGTAGCACTTCCTAATGCCACATACAGACATGATTACATCTTTCCTCTGTTTTTCTTTAGGATCAAGAATTTTCCTGAAGCCTGCCAGCAATCTCTCCTAATGCCTCATTGGTCATACTGGGCTATGTCCCTGGTAAGGGCAATTGGGACTACCATGGCAGCTTTCAAAGTGTGGTTGGGGTCTCCTGGGGTCCCTCGGATCCTTTCAGGGGCCCCATGAAGCCAAAACTGTTTTCATAACAGCATCGCCTTTTTCTCAGTCTCTCACAGTGGAGTTTTACAGAGACACCATGCTATAGGATACACATGATGGACCGAGTGCATAAGCAGATATGAGAATCCAACCAGACATTAAAAAGTGAATTGCAAAATGTGACACAATGCCACTCTATTTGCGAAACTTTTTTGGTTTTGGAAAATACAGTTCTTTTTATTAAAATATGCTAATGAGGTTAACATATAATGGGCTCATTATTGTTATTTTTAATTCAAAATGTTTTCTGGGGTGTCTGGGTGACTCAGTCGGTTGAGCGTCCAACTCTTGATTTAGCAAGAAATCAAGGGTTGTGGGATTGATCCCAGGGTTGTGTGATGGAGCCCCATGTCAGGCTCCATGCTGAGCATGGAGCCTACTTAAAATTCTCTCTCTCTTTTCCTCTGCCCCTCTCCCCTGCTCGTACTTTCTCTCTCTCTCTAAAATAAAATTTTAAAAAATTTTTAAATGGTTGTTAAATTCCTCAGTTTTAGTGTCAAAAACAATAAATATCAATAGATGATAGCTTTTTTGAAATTGTAGATTATATACATAATAAATATAAATTTATAGATAAATATAAATTATAGATGAAATCAATACTTTTTCATGGTGGAAAGGGGTCCTGAGACCAGAAAACTTAAAAAACAGCATCCATTAAGGCTGGAATGGGGTCAGTATCCCCTGAAGCTCCAGAGGGGGATGCAAATGTGAAAAATTCAGAGTTGTGTTAGAAAGGAATAAAGAGGAAATAACTGCTGGGCAAATAACCAACAGTAGCCACTACAGCACACAATATTTTTGAACTAAACTGACAAGAGCAACGGCTCACCCAAGGTCACACACAAGTTCTTCTGGAATCAGAACATACCAGGACTTTACCAGTCAGAATTAGACATCCGTAGCTATGCTTTCTGCTAAGCCACGTTGATTTCTTGCAAAAGGGCAGAAAGGTTCAGAAAACCTGGTTAGAGCAAGGTGGGCATGCTCATGAAATGTTCGTCCCTGAATAAATGGTACACCCTCTCCAGAGAGCAATTTGGCAATATGCATCAGGAGCTTTGAAAGTGTTTATGCCCTTTAATCCAGTAATTCCACTTCTAGGAATCTACACAAAGGAAATGATCAGAAATGTGAATGGAATCTACGTGCAAGGATAGTCATCAAAAGGTTATCTTTAATAATGGAAACAACCTGAATGTCCAACAAAATGGGATTAGTTAAGTAAATTCTGAGAAAGCTGCTGGCTGTCTGTAGTGGTTTTCTCTTGAGATCGGAATATTCATAAACATGAATGTTTTGCAAGCACATATTACTTTGGTGACCATAAAAATAATACAGATAAAAAATAATTATGATTTTGAAAAACTTGTAATAATACCCAGTGATCATCCCAACAAGTGCCCTCCTTAATACCCATTTCCATTTTAACCCATCCCCCTAACCCACACACCTCCAGCCACCCTCAGTTTGCTCTCTGTATTTAAGAGTCTCTTATGGTTTGCCTCCCTCTCTGTTTTTATTTTATTTTTTCTTCCCTTCCCCTACGTTCATCTGTTTTGTTTCTTAAATTCCACATATGAATGAAGTCATATGATATTTGTCTTTCTCTGACTGACTTCTTTTAGTCCATGTTGTTGCAAATGGCAAGATTTCATTCTTTTTGATTGCTGAGTAATATTCCATTGTGTATATACACCACATCTTCTAAAAAGAATGCATTTTTTTTTTAATTTTTTTTTCAACATTTATTTATTTTGGGGACAGAGAGAGACAGAGCATGAACGGGGGAGGGGCAGAGAGAGAGGGAGACACAGAACTGGAAACAGGCTCCAGGCTCTGAGCCATCAGCCCAGAGCCCGACGCGGGGCTCGAACCCACGGACCGCGAGATCGTGACCTGGCTGAAGTCGGACGCTTAACCAACTGCGCCACCCAGGCGCCCCAAGAATGCATTTTTTAATACCAGAAGGTGAACTAAAACTGGTGGAGTTCTCAACTAATTCTTATTTTCTATCTTTTGCTGACTCCAGAGCATTCATTCATTATAGAGAAAGGCAAATAATTCTGTTTTGCTGAGTGCCCTCTCCTGATGTACATATCAGGGGGCATCATGATGTAGTGTCTAAAACATAAGCACAAAGGATTACAAAAGGGGAATTCTTTAATGGAAACTTTCAAAAGAAAGATGCCAAGTAAACTCAAGTTGTTAGCTATATACTTAATTACTTCAGGCATTTGCTTCATACATTGATGGCCAGATCTCCTATGTCCCGTTGCCCAGGCTGTCCCAGAGCAGTGTGAAATCCAGACAGACCTGTGTTTAAATCGCTGCTCTGCATTTACTAGCTGTGTTTGACCTTGAGGTACTCATGTTCCTCTCTGAGCCTCAGCTTCTCATCTGGGTAAATACATGGGTAATAATTTAAATGATTAAATGAAGTGATGAGATTAAGTATATAACACTTTTGCCTGGTTATTAGTCCAGAGAACAAAACTCTCCCCCTTTACTCCCCACACCCACAACCACACACAAAAAGATGTTAGCTCTCTTCTCCTAGGGTAATATTTTCAAATTGTGATTCTGTATCAGAATCCCTGTAATCCTTGTTTAAAATGCAGATTTGTGGACACATCCTCAGAATCAGACTCTCTGATTGTAGAGCTTGGGAATTTACATCTTTTAAGCTTACCAGTTAATTTTTATGCTCACTGAAGACTGAGAACAATGTCCTTGAAAAGAGTTCTTTAACCCCTCCTTCCTTTTCTATGGAATAGGACATACGCCTTTTCACCTATGAGGAGTAGAAAGAATATGTTCATAGAATTCAGGGTATTCTTTGACATAGAATGCCATGAAGTTAAACAAGATTGCTCTTCTGCATATGCACCATTCCAATATAATAGCAATTGGAAACAAACTTTGTTTTCACTGGATTTGTTAATGAGAGACCTGTGCTGATGAAGTCAAAGTCATGCACTAACAGCCTTGTGAACACATTTTCTTTCCTCTTATTTAAAGGCAACTGGCTGCAGCCTTAAATACACCACTAAAGCTACTGTCTCAATGCAAGCCCATCTCCAGTGCTGAATGAATTAAAACTCAAACTCTGTACAATGTGTTTCAAGAGCTTTAAGAATGCCCAGTGTTAAGGGCCCCTGGGTGGCTTAGTCAATTAAGTGTCTGATTTCAGCTCAGGTCATGATCTCTGGACTTCAGAGTTTGAGCCCCATATCCAACTCTCTGCTGTCAGCACAGAGCCTGCTTCAGATCCTCTGTCCCCCTCTTTCTCTCTGCCCCTCCCCTGCTTGTTTTCTCTCTCTCTCCATCTCTCAAAAATAAATAAACATTTTTTAAAAAAGAATGATTACAGTGTTAGAGATCAAAACTTTATTTTCAAAGAATTATGTACAAAGATATTCATCAAATCCTTATTTATAATCCAAAAAATAAAATATTGTGTAACCATCCCCCCAAAACTACATTTTCAAGAATATTAACAAGTTCAGGAAATGATTTATCATTAAGTGATTAAAAAAGTAAAACACACACACACAACACATCTACTTATAGAGTTGTTTGGTCATCTATTTTTAAATAACAAACTGTAGAATTTAGCAGCTTAAACAACAATCATTTATTATTTCTCACCATTCTGTATATCAGAAATTTGCACAGGGATTAGCTGGCTGGTTCTTCTGCTCCAGGTGTCATCAGATGGAGTCATTTACTTAGTTGCATTTAGCTGGTGGCAGTGCTGAACTAGAAGGTCAAAGAAGATTTTACTCACATGTCTGGCACCATGGTGTTCGTCCAAACTCTCTCTCTCTCTCTCTCGCCATGTGTCTAACTTAGGCTTCCTCAGAGCATGGTGGTCTCTTTACATGATAGCTGGCTTCCAAGCAGAAGCCTTCCAAGAATGCAAAAACAGAAGCTGCATATCTCTTAAGGGTAGGCCATGGAAGTTACACAATCAGCCATAATCTGTTGACCAGAACAAGTCATAGACCCAGCCCAGATCCCAGGGAAGAAGATATAGGCTCTACCTCTGAATAAGAGGAATGGCAAAGAATTTAACCATGTTTAATCCATGACAATAGTGTTAACCCAATTTTTAAAATGTGTTTATATGCACTGAAAAAAGACCAGAAGATGAAATAACCCCAATACAAAACATGTAACCAAGTCTTAGAATGGAAAGAAGAGTTAAGTAAAAAAAACCTATATAGATATTTCAGAGCTATCCACCTCATCTTCAAACTCAGTAGTTTGAACATTAGCTGAAAGTAATGTAGTTCAACATTAGTTGAAGGTACAAAGAAATGGCATGGAAATTAAACAAATATACTATAGAAGTTGAAAGGAAGGAAGGAAGGAAGGAAGGAAAGAAGGAAGAACAGAAGGCGGGAAGGGGAAAGGAAAAGGGAAAAAAGCAAAATAGAAGCAGAAAAATAATCCTAGCATGCAAATGACAGACAAAAAAAAACCCCAGTTTGGAGTAAAATACAACCCCAGGAAAAGAAGAAAATCCTTCACAAGTGTTTCACACTAAAAAACAACCTAAAGAAAACGTGAACTCAATAAAAACAAGAACTTAAAGATGAGATGATTTTTTTAAAAACACAGACTAAGACAAAAAAAAAAAAGAAGAGAAATTGTAGATTCAAGGAAACAAATAGAGAAACAAAGCAAGATCATTATAAAAGTAATAAATAGATAAGAAACAGAACAGATATACTACCTATGAGAAAATTTGTTACTGGAAAATTTGAGCTGGTGCCAGTGAATAAAGAAGACAAAGATAAGAACCAACAGCAATTAGAAAATAAGAGATATGAAGGAAGGTGAAAGACAACTCAACATAAGATTTTTGGTGTCCCTGATGTAGAGAAGGAAATAAATGGAATAGAAATAATGAAGATACAATACAAGGATTTTCCCGGAAATGAAGGAAGAGTAAAATCTGTAGATTGAAAGACCACATTGATTTCATGAAAAACTGACACACAGTCTTCAACACCAAGATACCTCCTATTCACTTATTAAACTTTAAGAATTCTCACACAACCTGAAAATGATATGAAATGTGAAATTAATATAACACAAGCATCAAAAATAGCTAAGTAGTTCCTGACACTTGGGAAGTCCTTCTAAATAAAAAATCCAGGCATAAAAAAACAGTTCACCTCTAAGGAGGAAAAGTTGAGCTGACTTCAGACTTCTGAGAGCAGTGTTTAACACCAGAAAATAGTGGCTCAATATTTACAGTGTTTTGAGGAAAAGAAAATTGTTCCCAAAATTATAACCACCAAGAAGTCACTTCACATAAAGGCCAAAACTCATAATTTCTGCAACCTGAAAGAATTTAAGAAGACAGCACCCAAGAACTCCACTTGGGGCGGAGTGACTATTTTAATACAATTTTATATATAAATATTAATCAAAATAAAAATTCAGGAAAGGAGAAACAGCTTGAAAAGTATTGATGGTAAGCACTGAAACTGTTAGATACTGAACAGACTATAAACAATTGTAGAAATTATGATTACACAAAAATTTTGACATTGTAAACTTTGATACACTTTTGATAAATTTTGACAATTTAACAATATACTTAACAAAATTAGGGAGTGGTAAGGACAGAGAGGACACATGAGAAATACTAATTATTTTCTTATTATTTAATTTTTTTTATTTCTTATTTTTCTTATTTTTCATAGCATTTACCCAATCAAAATTGCCTAATTTAAATCAGTTCCCCCAAACTATTTAGGCAATAATTATAATAACCACTTAATGTTTTTCATAATATTTTCATAATCTATTTTCTTAAATGTGGAAGGATTTTATCAAAACAATATATTTTGTGCAAATGATACATTTAACTGAAGTTTACCAATATCTTCACCAGTTTCACCTCCATCTCTTCTTCTGTTAAATCCAAGGAATATCTAATTAAAACACTTTTGCATAAAACACAGAATATATGGGCATGCCTGGGTAGCTCAGTCGGTTAAGCATCCAATTCTTGATTTTGGCTCAAGTTATAATCTCGTGGTTCATGAGATCAAGTCCCACATTGGGCTCTGCACTGACTGTGAGGAGCCTGCTTGGGATTCATTCCCTTTCTCTCTCTTTCTCTCTCTCTTCCTCTCTCCATCTCCCCTGCTCACACGGGCTCTCTCAAAATAAATAAATAAATAAACTTAAAAAATAGAATATATGGAATGATCGCATTTTTATAAAAGTTCTTGTGCTAACATTTCTACCTACTCTTCTGCCCATAAAAATTCTTACAGATATGTCTGGAATAATGCTCACTGAAGGATGGATATTTATAGGTGGTGGGTTTTCTTTTACTTTGTTCTTTTGACTTTATTTTCTTAAATATTTATGAGTAACTTGTTTTCACAAAACAAAACAAAAAAATTATTTAAGAAAGAAAAACCAGAAGAAAGTACACCAAGCTGTAATTATTTACATTCAGAGAGACTGTGGATATTTTTTAACTCTATACTTTGCTATAGTTTCCAAAGTTGCTCATCTTCCAGATCACAGTATAGTCATTGTCACTTCCTCCTGGTTATTCACTGACCCCCGTGCCTGGATGGGACCCACTGCCACTCCTTCTCATGGGTCTGTGCTCTATGCCTATTGTAACATTATCCCACTTTGATGATACTGTACTAATAAAATTATCTTTCTTCCCTGCTAACACTAACCATTTGAGAGCAGAGGCCACGTCTTCACTTTTTTACTGTTAATGTGTCACACATAGCCACTCTAATAAATATTACATAAATTCACATGCTGAAGTTGTATCACAGAGCAAATACCACAGCCTCACACAGCAACTGCTTTTTTATATTCTAAATTGACTCCTTTGCTTTTGCCAAACTTATCAAGCTGTAAGGTACGTGGACATTTTAATGAGGAAATCATTATTTTAAAAACTTTCTCTTCTTTAGAGCAGTGTTAGGTTCACACCAAAATTGAAAGGAAGGCACAGAGCTAGTCCATATGTTGTTTGCATAGACTTTCCCATGATTACTCTCTCCCACCAGACTGGAACATTTGTTAGAACTGATGACTCTACACTGACACATCACAATCACCCAAAGTCCATAGTTTACATTAGGGTTCACTCTTGGTGTTGTTACAGATGCCGTGAATTTGGACAAATGTATTAAATGACCTATATCCATCATTACAGTATCATACAGAGTATTTTCACTGCCCTAAAAATTCTCTGTGCTCTGCCTACTCATTCCTCTTCCCACCTTCCACCCCAACCTTGACAATCACTGATCTTTTTACCGTCTCCACAATTTTGCCTTTTCTAGAATATCATACAGTATGTAGCTTTCAGATTGGCTTCTTTCACTTACTAATATATATTTAAAAGTTCCTCTAGGGGCGCCTGGGTGGCGCAGTCGGTTAAGCGTCCGACTTCAGCCAGGTCATGATCTCGCGGTCCGTGAGTTCGAGCCCCGCGTCAGGCTCTGGGCTGATGGCTCAGAGCCTGGAGCCTGTTTCTGATTCTGTGTCTCCCTCTCTCTTTGCCCCTCCCCCGTTCATGCTCTGTCTCTCTCTCTCCCAAATATAAATAAACGTTGAAAAAAAAATTAAAAAAAAAAAAGTTCCTCTATGTCTTTTCAAGCCTTGATAGGACATTTATTTTTAGCATTGGATAGTAGCCCATTGTCTAGATATACTACAGTTTATACTACAGTTGCTTCCAGGTTTTGGCAATTATAAATAAAGCTGCTATAAACATCCATGTGCAGGTTTTTGTGTGGACATATGCTTTCAACTCTTTGGGATAAATACTAAGGAGCATGATTTCAGGATCATATGGTAAGAGCATGTTTAGTTCCATAAGAAACTGCCAAACTGTCTTCCAAAGTGGCTGTGCCATGTTGCATCTCCACCAGCATAAAATGAGAATTCCTGTTGCATCACATTCTCACCAGCACTGGGTGTTATCAGTATTCTGAACTTTGGGCATTCTAAGAGGTGTGTAGTGGCATCTCAGTGTTGTTTTAATTTGTATTTCCCTGATGATAGAAGATCTGGAGCATCTTTTTTTTAACTGAGGTATAATTGCTATATATATGCACATATACATATATATGTATACATACATACATATATATACATATCTACATGTATACATGTATGTATGTATGTATATGTATATATATGTATGTATGTATATATATGTATATATATATATTTATAATTATGTTAGTTTCAGGTATACAGCATACTGATTTGATATTTGTATGTAATACAAAATTATCACCACAATAATTCTAGTTAACATCCATCACTTTACATTGTTACAAAAATTTTTTTCTTAGGGTGCCTGAATGGCTAAGTCAGTTAAACATCCAATTCTTGATCTCAACTCAGGTCTTGATCTCAGGTTGTGAGTTTGAGCCCCATGTGGGCATGGAGACTAGTTAAAACAAAAAAAAATTTTTTTTTCTTGTGATAAGATCTTTTATGGAACACGTTTTTGAATGCTATTTGCCATCATCTTTGGTGATATGTATGTTCAGGTTTTATGCCCATTTTAAAAATTGTTTATTTTTTTATTAAAGAGTTTTAAGAGCTCTTTGTATATTTTGCATAACAGTTCTTTATCAGATGTGTCTTTGGCAAATATTTTCTCCCAGTTTGTTACTTGTCTTTGTCTTTCTCAGAGCAGAAGTTGTCATTTTAATGAAGTACAGTTTATCAATTATTTCTTTTATAGATCGTGCCTCTGGTGCTGTATCTAAAAAGTCATTGCGTACCCAAGGTCATCTAAATTTTCTCCTATGTTGTCTTCTAGGAATTGTATAGTTTTGCAGAGGAAATAATTTTTTAAAAATTTTTGAGTATAAAAGAAACACAATGCTCCATTAGTTTCAGTGTACAACATAATGATTCAACTTCTCTATACATTATGCTGTGGTCACTACAAGCATAGCCACCATCTGTCACTATACACCATTATAATATCCCTGACTATATTCCCTATGCTGTGCCTTTTAATTCCATGATGTATTTATTCCATGCCTGGAAGTCTGTATCTCCCACTCCCCTTCACCCATTTTGCCCATCCCTCCACCCACCTCCTTCCTTTATTCTCTGTATTTATAGGTCTTATTTTGCTTTTTGTTTTTTTATTCATTTTTTTTAGACTCCATATATGAGTGAAATCATATTATCATATGATTTGTCAGTCTGACTTATTTCACTTTAGACCCATCCACATTGTCACAAATGGCATAATCTCATTTTTAAGGCTGTGTAATATATATATATATATATATATATATATATATATATATATATATATGTGTGTGTGTGTGTATACCACATCTTCCTTGTCCATTTGTCTATTGATGGACATTTAAGTTGCTTCAGGCAATAATTTTCAAATTGAAAATGTAGCCCCTGATTTCCCATTTTTCCGATTGGACAAGACAGTTACACATTAACTATATAAGTCTTCCTAAAGCTGAAAGCCTTATGATTGGAGCAAATGAGGATTGATGATGATATTCCTTCAAAATTTTTCTCTTTGTTACTGATAAACACATCGTTTTCCTTTTGAGTTTCTTAACTAATTAGCCAGGAACAGCACCCTACGTCCATTCCTATTATTGTCTTTCTGAACTTTAAAAATATCCACATTCTCTATTTTCATTTCCTATTCCTTGTACTGTCCTTATGACACATAGTCTAGTCTCCAATCCTACTCCTTTGAAACAGCTCTTTGCAAAATCATGAATGAAAAGTGGCAAATTCTCGTCTCTTAGCTTATGTCTCCTTTCTGCAGCATTGGACATGTCCTCTTTCTGGAAATCTTGCTTCCTTTGGCCTCCTTAAGACCCCACTCTCCAATTTTTCTTTCCCTATTCTTAATAATTAGCACACTCTGATCTTGACCGGGAACTTAAGACTTCCTCTTCACTCGACCCTTGGGAATGGAATCTTGGATATAAGTCAATAACAAAATGGACTTCCTTGAGATATCTCCTTACACCTGTCAGAATGGTTAGAATCAAAAAGACAAGAAATAACAATATTGGTGAAGATGTGGAGAAAAAGAAACATACTCATACACTGTTGGTGGAGATATAAATTGGTGCAGCTACTGTGGAAAACAGTAAGGAGTTTCCTCAAACAATTAAAAATAGAAATAATCATATGATCCAGTAATTCCACTGTTGAGTATTTACTACACCAAAGTGAAAACACTAATTTGTAGGGTGCCTGAGTGCCTCAGTCAGCTGAGTGTCCAACTTCAGCTCAGGTTATAATCTCATGGTTCATGGGTCCAAGCCCTGCATCAGGCTCTATGCTGACAGCTGAGAGCCTGGAGCCTTCTTCAGATTCCGTGTCTCTCTCCCTCTCTGCCCCTCCCCTGCTTGTGCTCTGTCTCTCTCTCATAAATAAATAAACATTTTTTAAAAACACTAATTTGAAAAGATATGGGCATCCCTATGTTTATTACAGCATTATTTATAATAGCCAAGATATGGAAGCAACCCAAGTGTCCATCCATAGATGAATGAATAAAGAAGATATCACACACACACACACACACACACACACACACACACGCAGTGTGTGTGTACACAATAGAATACTACTCAGCCATAAAAAAGAATGAGATCTTGCCATTTGAACAGTATGGATGGACCTAGAGGTTACTATGCTAAGTTAAATAAATCAGACAGAGAAAGACAAATATCAGGTGATTTCACTTATATGTGGAATCTAAAAGACAAAGCAAACAAAAACAACTTTTTAATACAGAGAACAAACTGGTCATTACTAGAGAGGAGGTGGATGGGGGAATGGGTGAAATAGATAAAGGGGATTAAAAGGTACAAACTTTCAGTTATAAAATGAATAGGTCACATGGTGACTACAGTTATCATAGTGAGCACTGAGTAATATATGGAATTATTGAATCAATATATTGTACACCTGAAACTAATATAACATTACATGTTAATTATATTTCAGGTACATACATACGTATATACATACCAAAATAAATGGACTCCTTCCTTTGAGGGGTATACACTGAGTTCCTGAGAGTAGCCCCTGGAACTTTTTAGTAGGGGGATTAAATAAACTATGCATGGAAGCAGTAGGGGATAAATCAAACCATACCCACTGCTCAGCCACTAAGATCCCTTTTCTTCCTTCCTTTCTCTCTTGGCTCCTTAGAAACCTAGCAAGCTTCAGGGTAGGGCTGGAGGGAGAAGAGACTAGATCAGCTCTGCTCCTGCCTTTTGGAAAGCAGCCATTAATTCTTCCCTTTTTTGTAATACTTTTATTTGTCTCCTCCTTTGGGAATTGGAGAGGTAAGACCCCAAGGATCAAGAGCAGGATGGAAGCTTAGAGGAAAGAGGCCAAGAAGAAGCTGCGTCTGTGTTTGGTCAAAATCTCAAATTAAAGTTAGTGATGCCCTCAGGACTTATGTACTACCTGGGGAAGCTCACAAAAGTTCTGCCTCAGAATGAAGACAGTGCATTCACATGTCGCATTTTCTGTACATCCTCTGTTCAGAATCCACTATAACCAAAGCTAGTTTACCCAGGAATTGGGTACTCAGGCTTCTCAGCTAAAACTTTATGAGTAACATTTCTTGATCTCCTTTGTGGGCTCCTCTTCCTCCACTCTCTTCTCAGTTGATATTCCCCAGATACCCAGGGGATACCTTTGTTAGCCCATGTGTTCTCTGGGGATGATCCATCCCTAATATTGTTTCACCTATCACTGTATCAGAACAATTCCCACTTCTCTACTACCACATCTGATCTCTCTCCCTAGAGCCATACATCTGATGTATCCAAACCCAACAAGACCACATTCATCATCTCTCCTACCAAGACTTTGTAGTGTTTTCTTAGTCTGGTGATGGTGCCATCAGCCCCTGGAGGCACTCAACTCAGAAAACCTGGGATGATCCTTGGCTCCTTCATTTTTCTGACCCCCAAGTACAATCATTTATTTCTTTCAGTTCTTCTTTCTACATTTTTCATAACCTTATTTTGTCTAGCCCCAAATGGCCTCTGCCTTAGTTCAGCCTGTTATCACTTCTCATTTAGAATATTCTGAAAATTTTCTGACTCCCTACATGTTGAGTTGTTTCCCTCAAATCTATTCATCACACTGCTACCAGAGTGATCATCATGAAACACAGGTTTGACTATGCTGATTCCCTGCCCAAAATTGCCAGAGTGTCGCCATAGGCTGAAGTTACGCTCAGAATGCTTTAATGCGTCACAAAAGTCCATTTGTAATCCAACTGTGCCCTCCTTTTGCCTTATTTATCAATACTTCACACCTTCTTTTATGTTGTGGTCATTGCAATTCTCATAGCTCCCAAGGATGTTGTGTTCTTTTATGACTGTCCTTTCAATGTGATCTCCCCTTTAAAAATAATCTCCTTTGGTGGCACCTGGGTGGTTCAGTCGGCTGAGAGTCCAACTTCAGCTCAGGTCATGATCTCACAGTTTGTGGGTTCGAGCACCGCGTCGGTTCAGAGCCTGGAGCCTGCTTCAGATTCTGTGTCTCCCTCTCTCTCTGCCTCACCCTCTCTCTTTCTCTCTCTCTCTCTCTCTCTCTCTCTCTCAAAAATAAATAGACATTAAAATAGTTTTTAAATAAAATAAAATAATCTCCCTTCTATCACACCTTGCCCACATGGCTAATTCTTACTCCTTTAAAACTCTGCTCAGCTGTCGCCCCTTCTGTGAAGCCCAACTTGACTTTCCCTGGCCAGTTTTGAGGATCTTCCTCTTGGCTCCCAGAACACACTTCTTTCATGACACAAATCACACTCAGTAGCTCTCTCTCTAGCAGGTGACTTTCTTCACTATACTGTGGGCTTCTTAAAGGCAAGGATAATATCTCTTCACCCATTTATCTCTGAATCTAGCACAATGTCTATATAAGGCATTTACTACATATTCATTGAATAATTGGATAAATATACAGTTCATCTCACCTTGACATATCTTTATGGGGTAGGAACAGAAATATAACATGCACACACTTATCAGAGGCTGTTGGATACTTTGAGGAAATACAAGGAATTAAAGGGAATGTTGAGAACCAACTGTGTGTCAAGTACTTCACGTATGAGGTAGATAGTATATCCCAATTTTACAGACATGTTAACTAAGCACAGAGAGTCTAAGTTACTTGTCCAAGATGGCAGCCAGTAACAGGGCAGGCAAAGATTGAAAACCTCCTGTCTATAAGACATAAAGTCAGAGCTCTCATGCCACATGGCCCATCAGAAGAACCCCAGTAATACCGCCTTGCCTTCAGGATTCGCCACTGTAATACTAAGAAGACTGAAGAACTGGGTACAACTCATTGGCTGACAATGAGACCTTGAGTCAGTCAATTGTCTTTTTCAGGTCTCAAGTTTCTCATCTATAAAATGAAGGTAATAACCTGTCTCTCCTCCCTCACAAAGCTGAGAGAGCTGAGATGAAGTTAAAGTGAGGTCATATGGCCTTGTTTGAAAGACACCAAGGGAGTGAGTGTTACCTCGATGGTTGCCATAAAGTCATAATGAAGGAATTCCTCAAAAATATGAGAACAAGCCCAAAGGAAAAGGCTACGTCCTAACCAATGCCTCTCTACAGGGAGTATTGCAGTGCTGTGTGGAAGGAAGCCCTTGAGTGTGGATGAGGCTGATGGGGATGGCTTCCTTCATGAGGTGAGTTGCCCCAGTTCTGAAGGAGGGGAGTCCCATGTTTTGAAAGACAGAAGGGAAAAGGAAGGGAGAGACTATGGCACAGCTAAGGCAAACCTCAGCTCCGGGAACATGGTAATGTAAAAGGGAGTTAAGTAGAACAAATCTGTCTTCCAGGAGTGGGAAATCTGAAATAACTGGAGACAAAGAATAATCTGCGTGGAACCGCACAGCCTCTCGCTACTTCCGATGCCATTTCACACCCTTTGTTGTGTCCCCACAACATTGGGAAGGAGACTAGGCAGGAGCCATTATCCCCACTGACAGGTAGGGGACTGGAGGATGTGGGGAATGAGTGTCCAAGCTTAGCTGGTCAGGTCACAATGCTAGCAGTGGGCTGCGGCTGGGATTTGAACCCAGGTTTTTTTGTTTGATTTCTGTTTGCATCCCAAGGTCATTGTCAAGCTGAGGAGGAATTGGTTCCTTCATTCAATAAAAACTTTTTAGGGGCGCTGG
Source organism: Herpailurus yagouaroundi (assembly GCF_014898765.1). Classification (NCBI taxonomy): domain Eukaryota; kingdom Metazoa; phylum Chordata; class Mammalia; order Carnivora; family Felidae; genus Herpailurus; species Herpailurus yagouaroundi. The sequence continues at coordinate 4,126,572 of NW_024412572.1, forward strand.
GTGGTGCAGTCGGTTAAGCGTCCGACTTCAGCCAGGTCACGATCTCGCGGTCCGTGAGTTCGAGCCCCGCGTCAGGCTCTGGGTTGATGGCTCAGAGCCTGGAGCCTGTTTCCGATTCTGTGTCTCCCTCTCTCTCTGCCCCTCCCCCGTTCATGCTCTGTCTCTCTCTGTCCCAAAAATAAATAAAAACGTTGAAAAAAAAATTAAAAAAAAAACTTTTTAAACACCTAAAATATACCAGGCATCAGAAATAGCTCAGAAATAACAGTAACTCCGAAAGTCCCCTGTAGGGAATTCTGATAGCAAGTGAGAGCCACTTAGGAACTACCTGATGCTGTGGCAGGAGGTTGGGGTTTGGAAAAGAAATAATAATGACAGTAAACATTTACCATATTTCCAAGCAGGGCTACGTGACCACTTGACATGAGATTATTGTATGTGTCATATGATTAAATCCTGTCAGTGACCTCATGAGGCAAGTACAATGATTATCTCCTCTTTCCATATGAGGACATGGAGGCCTCACAAAGTGCAGGAACAACAAAAACGGCAGGCCCGGTGTGGGGCGTAGCTGGGCTCCTGACCCCGCCGTCTAGCCCAGGGCTTGCATTAGCTCCACACCTCCGCTGTCGACAGCGGACGGGCTGTGGTGGCCAGAGAACAGAGAGCAAGGGCTGGAGGTGTGAGGCTGAGCTCTCGCTCACTCTCCCCTACACACCCAGCTCCTCCCAATCAGGCAGCCAGAGCATCCTGTCTGCCCCCCACCCCCACATCTCAGCAACCATGACCTCCAGCAGGCTGAGGGGATGCCTGCCTCCGGAAGCCCCAACATCCTGCGTTCTGCTGAACCCACAACGTGTCAGGCCACTCGTCCCAGCTGCAGCACACAGACTGGCCTGACAGGCTGGGGCTGAATTACAGCCCCTCGGCTAGAAATAGCCCTCTGAGAAGTGCGTGGTGGCTACGTGTCCACGGGGAGGGAAGGAGGCAGGGCAGGGGAGCCAAGGAGTCCCAGGATCCTGAGATAACACAGGTCCGGATGTGCAAAGTCCCAAACACGGTGGGCTGGCCTGGGTCACAGGCTCAAAAGAGGTGAGTGGGAACCAGGATGTCTGCTCCCCGACGTGGGCTGCGTGACAAGCCCCAGGCATCCTGCGAGGGTGGGCTGGGTTCCGCCGGGCAGCCTTTGAGCACCAATCAAATCAGGCAGACTCTGTGTGTCTATGTGTGTGTGTGTGTGTGCATGTGGGTGCATGCAACAAATGTGCACACATGCACACACAGACACACACACACACACACGCACAGCTCCTCTGCAGTCCAAAGTTTCTATTGTCCCTTCCCTGGACAGAATCCTCACTTTAGAAGCATCACTGTCTTCTCTCTGGTTTTGATCAAAGGTACAAAGTGGGATGACAGAAGACAGCTACCTGGCAAAGCCCTGCAGGCAGAGTAACCAGGGGCTCTAGACATTGTCCCTTCTTCCCTCATCTAGATAAGAACAACTGTCTTCTGGTTGAATCCCTTTATTCAATGAGGAACAGAAATGAGGTCCCTAAAAGTTAAGATGAGCTTGCCAGAGGCACACTTCCCCGACGCCTGCCAAGGTCCGCTCTTCCCACCACATGACATGAGTCAATAAGGAGAACACCAGGGCTGGAGACAAAATAGTTGTGCAAGGAATGATTCCAAAGCCTTCACTGTTAACACTAAGAAGAATTAATGTCCCTGAGCTGGAGGAAAGTGAAACTATGGGAAACCACACTCTCCCACCACTGGGCCAGCACCAGCACTATGGAAGGAAGCGTGGATCCGTTTGCAAATGGCTCATCCAGCGACCAAATGCAATTTCCTCTATTTCCGCAGCATTCCCCCCTCTGAGGGCACACACAGCCACCACACCTTTCTCCACAGCTCCCTGTGTGGCAAGTGGCATGGACAGGGCATGAGATACCTGTGCAAAGGAGATGAAAAGAATCACCAGCTACTCATAAGGCAGCCTTGGAATCTAGATGGCCTAATCCCCTTCCAATGAATTTATTCCAATGAATAAATGTAGATGTGCTGTGGTGGAAGAGAGTCCTGCTGAGAGGGTCAGAAGCCTGATCTTAACCCTGAGCTCAGACACTAATGCAGCCATGTGACCTTGGGCAAGTCGTCTCCAGGCCTCAGTTTTCCTCATTGTAGAAAAAGGCTACAGTAAGGATCTCCAAGGCTCCCAACATCCATTATGAAGTCCTATGTTTCTATGACCCACATAAAGAGGAAAGTGGGGGAAACTAGTAGGGGAGGGAGGGGAAGAAAATGATGTGGAAAAAGAATAGATTGAGAATTCACAAAACTCTTAGGCTCAGAAAACTCCAGGTGAGCTTCTGATTCAGAAAGACATGAAGAGGAAACATGTGGGGGTGCCTGGGTGGGGAGAGCTCACGGGGGAGAGCTCACGGGGAGAGCTCAGTCACTCGGGCAAGAACTTCACACCATGACATCTGGCCAGCCAGAGAGAGACCTGCTTTCCTACTGACTTGTAGCAATAGACAAAGTAGATGTTTCTAAAAGGGACAAGTCAGATACCCATTATGAAAGTAGTTTTGAAAAGGTTTAAAGTTCTATTTAAACATGAAGCAAAAAAAAAAAAAAAAAGAAAAAAGATTTTCTTGGAAGGTAAGGAGTGATAAAGAGAAAGAGAGTCGAGAAGGCCCCTGGAAGTGTGAATATATGCAGGATTTGGCAAGGGGGGGGTACAAATGGACAGATTTTATGCCAAGAATCCTTATTTCAAAAGCTGTGTCTCCCACGCTTCCCAGCTCCTCTGTCTGACCTAAGTCTTTGGCTTTCCCCTGAGTGGAACAAACATAACCCTGTGCTTATCACTCAAAGTGAACCTTTTTTGAAATCATTTCACACAGTCTGGGCCTCTCCCAACCCAGGACACATGATGTCTTATCTCCCACAGTGGAGGTGGAGGCCAGGAGAGGGTTTCCAGTAAGAAGAAGGGCGGTAGCGGAAAGGAGGAGGGGTGAGGAGTGGGGAGGGAAGGAAAAGGGTCTGGAAGCTGCAGCTACTGCCCCTCTGTTCCCTGGTCTCAAGCTGTTCTCCGACCTCCCGGTCACTGGGGCTCCCCGGGGAAGGCACTTTCACCTCCTCTGACCTGCCGCCTAAGCTTCTTGTTCGGGCACCAGTGGCAAGGTGGCACAGCATGGATTTGGGTCATCTTACAGAAGGCATCTGTATTTCTTTCTGGATGGAGCGTATAATGATGATTCTATTTATATTTTGAGATTTACATTTGAGTACATCCGTTGCGCTGAGACTGCTGTAATAGTGACCCATGCTATAAATTATAAAATATGTATCATCATATTATGATATTAAATATTAGATTAAAGGCATTTGCCTCCCCTGAGTTTATACCTAATCTGTACACCGACAGAGAATTTAAACCCCTCCCATCCCCATCCGTAGGTAGATGGTCAATTGTAGCAGGTGACAAAGCAGACAATTTGGGGAGGGCTAGGGGCTGGAAGACAAGACCCTGTCCTTCCCCCCGGAGAAACCCCCAGACATCCCACATCCCATCTCCCCAGTTTACAGCTAGAGAAACTTAGGTGCAGAGAGAGGAAGTGATGTCCCTAAGGTCATACAGATTTAAAAAGAAATGAGTTCTAGTTTTGATAGGGAAGCTTGCTCCATGTGACAGGGATGGCTGAGAGATTTGCTTGTGTCTTATTTAAATAAATTAAAGTTAACTAACTAGCTGGGCACAGTGAAATCCTTGTTGTTTTAGCGAATTTCGTGGATCTGATCCTGGAATGAATTTTTAGTGCATTTCACCGATCTGATCCTGGAATGACTCATTCCAGGTAGTGACTAAATTTTATCACCTGTGGAGACAAACACCATTGCTGGCCATTTTGAAAGTCTTTAACGTTTATTTATTTATTTTGAGGGACAGGGAGAGCAGAGCAAGAGAATCCCAAGCAGGCCCTGTGCTGTCAACGCAGAGCCTGAGGCCGGGCTCCATCGCATGAACTATGAGATCATGACCTGAACTGAAATCAGGAGTCAGAGGTTTAACAAACTGAGCCACACAGGCACCCTGGTCATTTTTTAAAATATACTTTATTTTTTAGAGCAGTTATAGGTTAACAAAAAAACTGAGCAAGAAGTACAGGGTTCCCCTATACTTTCTTCTCCTCTCCCCCATCTTGCACACAATTTTCCCTATCATCCGCATCTGTCATTAGGGTGCTACATCTGTTACAGTTGATGAACCAATACTGACACATGATTATAAACCCAAGTCTGTAGTTTACATTAGGGTTCCTGCTCTTTATGTTGCACATTCTATCGGTCTTGGCAAATGGTCATATCCTATGTCCACCATTATGGCATCATACAGAGGATTTTCACTACCCTAAAGATCCTCTGTGCTCCAGTTCTTTGTTTTGGGTGCCCTCCCAGTGCCCAGCTCCCCTGACCGTGTAGTGGCTCACACAGGGCACCACGTGACTCCTACCCACACAACAGCACAGAGGCCCCATTGCATGTGGTCAGCTCTGGGCCCTTGCAGCCTACGGAGCCCCACTCACCATGAAAAGCCTTGGCTCTTGAGGGATGCTCCTGGCTGTAATGGTCCTGAGGCTTTCTTGCTTCTTCTCATCCTCAGTGTATCTTCTGTCAACTGTCACTGAGCTCTGTCTTCCAATTCTTCTCTCTTTAGAATTCTGATACTCAATATGGTTGTGGTATACTCTTGAAAAGCTTCAAACTTCTAAGTAAGCAAGTACCCATATATGCTTAATGGGAGCATATTTTTAATTAGATATATGCTTATGTTTTCATTCAATACTCTCAAGCATTTGCTATTCTTATAAAAGATTTTCATACTGGGGCACCCGTGTGAGTCAGTCGGTTGAGCGTCCAACTTTCGCTCGGGACGTCATCTCACGGTTCATGAGTTCAAGCCCCACATCAGACTCTCTGCTGTTAGTGCAGAGCCCACTTCAGGTCCTCTGTCTCCCTCTCTGTGCCCATCCCCCACTCTTGCTCTCTTTCTCAAAAATAAATAAAAACATTTAAAAACTACTTTAGGTGTAATAAGTTCAAAACAGGTGGTGAAATTTAATGTCATGCATTTGAAAATCGAGGCTTATTCTCAAAAAGGTCAAGTAAATAGCACTCAGGTGCCTATACTTCTCATCAACAGTCACTACCGAGCCATCAATGTCAATATTTATAAATTTACAAGGTCACTGGAAGCTTGGGGGTTTCTTTGGCAAGAGTGGCAGGAGAGGAGGCCATTGCCAGCTGAAACTTCTAGCAAAGCATGTCAACACTTTCTATGGTTTTGAACTCCTTTCCAGGCCTTGATGTTTCACTCTTGAGCTCTAGGCGCCCTTGGCAAAGGGCCTGCCCTGAAGACACATCCTTCCAGGGGCCTTTGTTCTAGAAATGCTACCATGACAAAAGTAAGATGGAAATTTTGTCTTGGGGAGGAGAAACTGAAACAAGTCATCTGGAAGGGAAGAAGGGAAGGGGAGGAGATTGGCCCCATGTGGCAAACCAGTTCTGGATTCTCCTGCGGTGACCAGCTGGTCCACCTCACAGGACTGTCGTGAGTATCAAATGAGACATTAGATGTGAATGTGCAGGTTGTAGGTTGTCAAGTGCTGGAAAAATACGAACTATATTCTGCTCAGTGCGTTGTAAGCTCCTTGAAGATCAGGACTGTACTTTTTCCATTCTTAGGCTCCCCTAAAGATTTTCTACATAGCACTAGCCATAAAATGGGCTTTCAAACATTTATGTGTTGACTGAATGGATACATTAGAACAAGAGAGAATCTGCACCCTCTAGATGCAAAGACTTATGCAAGGCTCTTTCCTCACCCTCTCAGGCTCCTAAGGAAGCTTCTAAGGAAGAACAAGATACTTCTAAGAACAAGCTTCTAAGGAAGAACAAGTCTTTTATGAAGACTTTTATGTGGCTCCTCCCCCACACAACTTTGAGAAGAAACAACCATTTGTCCAGGATGACTTGGATATCTATCTGTCCGAACCCACGGAGTGAACAAGAAGAAGATGGTGAAACCATTCCAGCAATGATGGAGACGAAGTCGTGAAGAGGCAGGAATGGTGAGGGAGCAGCAGCCTATGGTCCTACCATCTATAGATGAAGTCTTTAGACAGAGTATCAAAAAAAAAAAAAAAAAAAAGGAAAACACTGAGTCACCCTGAGATTACTCCTCAGCTCCTGCTCTTCCTTCACCTTGATTCCTCCAACATTTTTTCTTCATAGCCTAGTAAACAGGATAATGTTTTCTGAAAATTTTTGCCGAGTCTTCCCATTGAGAGAGATATGACCTTGGCAAGATACTCCTCTTTAGTGCCTTCTCAGAGGGCTCTGAGAAAAAGAAGTCAGAAGATACGGAATAGAATGAACTTGTGGGAGTAGAGTCCCCAATTCATATTTAAGCCTTTTCTTTTAAAGTTTATTTATTTATTTTGAGAAGGGAGTCGGGGAGGGGCAGAGAGAGAGGGAGACAGAGAATCCCAAGCAGGCTTCACCCTGTCAGTGCATAGCCCAATGCAGGGCAGGGTTTATGATCCCATAAACCACAAAATCATAACCAGAGCCAAAATCAAAAGTTGGACACTTAACCGACTGAGCCACCCAGGCACCCCTGTACTTAGAGCCTAGATCCTATGATTGTGAATGCAGGGACTGGGACAAAAGGCCCCCACAAAGTTCCCAGGGCAAGTTCTACTGAAGCCAGAGCAGGGGCTTCTAGAGCGAGCCAGAGAAGAGCAGGTGTGTCCCTACCTGCTTCTTTCCAGGCAGCTACCTGGGAACCAAGGACAGTAATACTCAAAACCATAAAGCGCTGGCCTCCTCCCTGATCTCCCTGCTCCCATCTGGTATCAGTGTTTCACATTTGGCTCCCAAGGTCACAGTAGCTCCCAGATTCTCTGACCTGAGCTGTGACAGCTGAGTCCCCCTTAGGTGGAAAGAACAGGAACCAACTTACTCTGGACTCACACTTCACCCTCTGAAACTTCTAAGGAGATGTCACACATACTCAGGCTCACACATACCTCAGGCTGCTCAGGGTCACAGTGTGCTAATGTGGTGTTCATTACTAAAATTTCCTAGAGAGACCCATTTACATCTCAAACTGCGCAGTTAGGCTGGAAATCCTGAAAGGAAATAAAAACTGAGCAAGCCACTGAAGGGGGGCTTGGTCTCTGTGCACTAATTCCAGTGTATGGCTGGGACTCAAAGCAATGCTTTGGATGTATCAAGTATATCCAGATTTAGTACAGATTTCTGCCATTATTGGACTCAAACTTGGCTTCCCAAATGTTGATTCCTGAATCCTACTACATACCTTTGAGTTCTGGAACCTGCTTGCTATTTGGAGAGAACTTTGGTCCCTCCTTTCAACTCCTGCCACCATCCACTGAACACCTGAAGAGTTGTGCATGACTGGGTTTGCATGTGTATACTTGCTACAGCTTTCAAGACCTTTGATTCCACAAAGCAAGGCCACAGCAAAATTATCAATGAATTCATTACAACAATAGGGCAAATCATTATTCCTATAAGAAGTTTCCTTTCATTGAACAGAAACTGTGATTACTCTGCACTGAATCTGCTTGCATTTTCCTGAATCCTGAGCATCATTTCCCCATGTTCTCCTAAAATAGACCTTGTCTTTTTCAATATGCATCCCCCCTCCCAGCCCAGCATCCCCTATATAGGTGCACGCAAAGGGACCCTCATTTGAATCATAACTAATTGATCAACTGTTTGTGGATTGTGATCCACCTTGTCACAAACCTAACCTTTAAGATCATCCCAGTAGCCTCATGTTGCCAAGAAGTTCCCAACTAGCTTGATTGCTACTGAGCAGACCTTTCAGCTCCACAGAGAGGAGTCACCAACTGATACCAAACTGGGTACCTCTGAAGCCCCTAGTAAATATGTTTGGTGCATGGGTGCCTGGGTGCATGGGTGCATGGATGGTTCATGCACTTGGTCAGACCCACCAAGACAACATACCTGGGCAGTCTGTCTTTAATACATTTTTCTGAGAAGTTTTATAAGGCCAGAATATTAGAAGCTCAGAGTTTGAAAGAGTCTCTGAGTTCATCTATTCCAATCCTCTCTCTGATCTAGGAATCTTCTTGACAACCTCTTATTTCTTGAAAAGTCCTTCAGTATCATTAACATCAAGGAGGGTGGCAGGATCTCCCAGGTAGCTTTGGGGAAAAGTTCAATAGTTGGGCTTCACATTCAGTATGTCTAAGGTTAGTGTTGGGGTAGTCATGGTGATTCTAATGGGAAGGCAGTTTTGAAACACACTGGTAGGGAATTCAGCCAGAAGCTGCCATGTGTGCACACAAATGAATAAATCCTCTCCTCCACTCTCAATGTTTCCATATCCCAATGGAAAGGACTATTCTAAGATTCTTGTACCCCACCTTGCTTTTGCCAAGTGGAGAATGCTTCTTATTCCTGCACCCCACACCCCATTCCCATCAGAAATAAACTTATCATCCTGGGCTGTCTTCTACCTTCAGATCCAGTTGCTAGGCATTCAAGGCTTCTTCTTGGAGGGAAGTATGGAAATGGATGAAGTTGGCCCATCAATTCTCTTTCCTAATAAGACAAAGCCCCCTCAAGTCTCATTTCCCTCAAAGCCCTCCTTGGCCACAGCATCCACCCACTGTGCTCTCACCCTTTTCTGAAAGTCATTAGCATTTCCTTCACATCCTGGTAACTTAGCTCTTCTCCCACAGTGCTTTGTATTAAGGTTTTCCTCTACTCAGTTATATTGTAAGCTCTTCGAGGATGTTTGTTCTGTTTTTTATTCCTGGAACTCCTTCCTTTCTTCTCTCTTGCACAGAGAAGATTCCCAGTATCTGCTGATTGTTTCACAGGTACTTCCCTTCTCTACATCTTGCAACCAGGAAAGGAAATATGGGGTTATCAATTAGCAAGTGTTCCTGAATGATCTGTATTTCAATTCTGAAACTTTACTATTTCTTCAATTCGCTAAGATGTGGTACTCTAGTTATGAATCATTCTGTCGCCGTTATTAAAGAAAGCTGTCTTATATGGCCTAGATCATCTGCCTAACCTGGGGAGATAGCACACCATATCCTGGAGATACATCCTGGGTAAAGGCCTGTATTCACTAGAGAAATTGCTATTTGCACTTTCTTACCCAGTCCTGGTTCCTGTCACTTTTGCTCTAACATGTTGTGTGGGTCTGTACATCTAGCAAAGTCCTTAGGAGGTCTGGGTCTGGGGTCAGACTTCCCAGATTCAAATCCAACCCCTTCCACACACTGGCTGTACATCTTTGGGCACGTTACTCAAACCACATGCATGAGTTTCCTCATGTGTGTAAAGGAGGTAACAGCATCTCCTCAAAGGGTTATTATGAAGACGGAATGAGTTGTTACAAGTAAAGCCCTTAGTAAGCTCTCAAGAGGTGTTGGTCATTGCTGGAGAAGCAGTCTAGGGAAACACATGGCCTTATCCTATCTCTCCCATTTATCTCCTTTGTGACTTTGATTTTTAATTTTTTTAAATGTTTGTTTATTTATGAGAAAAATAGAGAAGGAGAGAGAGACAGAGCACAAGCAGGGGAGGGGCAGAGAGAGAGAGAGGGAGACACAGAATCTGAAGCAGGCTCCAGCCTCTGAGCTGTCAGCACAGAGCCCACTGCAAGGCTCAAACTCATGGACCATGAGATCATGACCTGAGCTGAAGTCAGAGACTTAACCAACTGAGCCACCCAAGCTCTCCCTTATCTGCTTTGTGACTTTGGACATATGAACCCATGATTGCCATTTCTCCATCTATACAATCAAAATATCGATAATGCCTGGTGGAACTATCTCACAGGGTTGCAGTGAGATTCAAATGAGCTAATACCTATCAAAATATCTTATAAACTATCAAAACTTACACAAACGTAGGATAACAAATGGCATCTCTTTTGCCTGCATCTGTATGATTGTACATCCTATTATGCTTTGTGTGATACCTTCTTGTTTCTGCCTCCTCCATTAGCTTGTGAGCTCCCTGAGGCAGAGACCACACCTTGCTCTCTCATCTATCAACCATGAAGTCCAGCCTGACACCAACAAGCAGTGAATGGAAAATTGGAAGAGGAGCAGTCTCCTTGTGGGTTTATTTTTCTGATATGTGTTCCAGAAGTTTGCTCCCCATTGGACCGCAGGTGCTGCCACTATCGCCTCACATCAAATGTAGCTTCCCAGAGGGCACACCTGTGAGCAGGGTCTGCAGGGAAGTGCCCAGTGTCCAGTGTCCAGGAGCCAGGCACCCAGGAGACACTAAGTGCAAGGACACCCTGTCCACTCTGCTCCTGATACCTTTCTGGGTTCCAATCCCCTGTGCTCAGTCCCCAGTCTTCCCAGCTTCATGAGGTCTCTGATTTAGTCTGTGTACTGTCGGAGGGAACATAATACCAGTTTGGTTGCCCTTAGGCAGTCCAAACCAGGAAAACTGAGAAATCAAACCTCAGAATTTCATAGAGTAGTGGTGACCTCAAGGCCTGGTTTCCTTTCTTCCTATTTTGAAATCTTCCCAAGGTGGCAAGTTTGGTTTTTGCACCTCTGTTCCCAGCTCCCATATCTTCATGAGGAGGGGTCTCAGAGGGTGCCCTCTGCCTGCTGGTGTCCTGTATTATTTCTGCAACTTCAAAACACCCACCTGGTGCTGTGCAGGGAGAAAGCCCCGAATACATAGCTGCTGATTGGAATTAAAAGGACGGAGAAAACCAAAATGAGTAGACTCAATGGGAGATTAATTGCATAGGAGTCTGTTGACTGCATGACTGAAGCTGGATTTTTTTCGGAACCGCTGACTGCCTTCACATTTCCTGGTGGAAGTGGGGCAGGTCAACAGACAACCCAGAGTCGTAGATAACTTTTGCCCACACACCATTCACTTTTTGGAGCGTTGGCTTGAAATTGAGGGGTGTGTGTGTGTGTGTGTGTGTGTGTGTGTGTGTCTGGAACGATGTGCCTTCCGTGAGCCTCTGAGGTCTCTGCCTTCTCTTCCAATGGGCTGGTTACAACACAGAGGATGTGGACAGTGGAGTTTTTCCTGTTTGATGTCACACATCTACCCTTTAAAAATCCGAGGGAAAAAAGGAGGGAATCCAGCCTAGGATCCTCACGCCAGATACCCACAAAGGAGAAGAGGAGAAAAAGACCAGGGAGTCAGGGAGGCAGTGTCAGGTTTCAAACTCTAGTCAGCCATTCAGAGCTCCGTGATGTCAGGGACCCGCCTTGGGCTCCTGGTCTCTGTCCTGTGCTGGGTAGTCAGAGCCTATCCTAACACCTCCCCGCTGCTGGGCTCCAGCTGGGGTGGCCTGACCCACCTGTACACGGCCACAGCCAGGAACAGCTACCACCTGCAGATACACAAGGACGGCCATGTGGATGGCACACCCCATCAGACCATCTACAGTGAGTAGGGGCTTCATCTGTGCTGGAAAGAAGGGGGAGCTCCTCTGTCCACCCACCTCCAAGGGGCCTGGGGAGGTCTTGGGCTAGAACAGAGGACTAATCCAACCTCCTAGCTTCTTGCCTAGAATCTACGTGTGTGTGTGTGTGTGTGTGTGTGTGTGTGTGTGTGTGTGTGTTTAAACCTGGGGAGAGGATTCTGCCACCTCCCCAATTAGTGTTTACTTGTTTCTCCCAATAATTTACCTTTTTTTTGAGAGAGAGGGTGCAAGTGAGCAAGGGGCAAGGGGGGTGGGGGGAGAGAAAATCCCATAAGGCGCAAAGAGAGAGAGAGAGAGAGAAGAGGGGCTCATGCTCACCCAAAGTGGGACTCGAACTCACAAAACCGTGAGATCATGACCTGAGCCAAAGTCAGATGCATAACCAACTGAGGCACCCAGGCACCCATAAATAATGTCTTAACTATAATCCCTCTTCCCACAAGGGCAGCTACTCTCACTTTGTCCTACCCAAAGAGTCCAAAAATGTACAGAAAGAAAGGCAACAAAGTGGAGAGGGAAAAAGCCAGACAGGCCATTGATATCGAGTTTGGCTCATAAACTTTGGACAGGGCTAACAACAGAGGTTGTCAAGAAGATTCCTATATCAGACCAAGGACTGGAATAGAGGAACCCAGGGGTTCTTTCCAATTCTGAGCTTCTAATAGTCAGGCCTTATAAAACTTCTCAGAAAAATGTATTAAAGACAGACTGCCCAGGTATGTTGTCTTGGTGGGTCTGACCAAGTGCATGAACCATCCATCCATCCATGCACCCAGGCACCCATGCACCAAACATATTTACTAGAGGTTTCAGAGGTACCCAATTTGGTATCAGTTGGTGACTCCTCTCTGTGGAGCTGAAAGGTCTGCTCAGTAGCAATCAAGCTAGTTGGGAACTTCTTGGCAACATGAGGCTACTGGGATGATCTTAAAGGTTAGGTTTGTGACAAGGTGGATCACAATCCACAAACAGTTGATCAATTAGTTATGATTCAAATGAGGGTCCCTTTGCGTGCACCTATATAGGGGATGCTGGGCTGGGAGGGGGGATGCATATTGAAAAAGACAAGGTCTATTTTAGGAGAACATGGGGAAATGATGCTCAGGATTCAGGAAAATGCAAGCAGATTCAGTGCAGAGTAATCACAGTCTCTGTTCAATGAAAGGAAACTTTTAAAAAAAATTTTTTTTAACGTTTATTTATTATTGAGAGACAGAGAGAAACAGAGCATGAGCATGGGAGAGGCAGAGAGAGGAGGAGACACAGAATCCGAAGCAGGCTCCAGGCTCTGAGCTGTCAGCACAGAGCCCAACACAGGGCTCGAACTCACAAACCGCGAGATCATGACCTGAGCCGAAGTTGGACGCTCAACCAACCAACTGAGCCACCCAGGCGCCCCAAGTGAAAGGAAACTTCTTATAGGAATAATTATTTGCCCTATTGTTGTAATGAATTCATCAATAATTTTGCTCTGGCCTTGCTTTGTGGAATCAAAGGTCTTGAAAGCTGTAGCAAGATACATACACATGCAAAGCCAGCTGGGCACACCTCTTCAGGTGCTCAGTGGAGATGAAAGGAGGGACCAAAGTTCTCTCCAAATAGCAGGCAGGTTCCAGAACTCAAGGATATGTAGTAGGATTCAGGAGTCAACATTTGGGAAGCCAAGTTTGAGTCCAATAATGGCAGAAATCTGAATAAATCTGGATACACTTGATGCATCATTTTTGCTCATTTTTTTTGCTCGTTTTTTTTCAATGGATATTTAACAGAATCTTTCACTGAAGGGAACCCAAAAACATGTCCTTTGGAGCATGACATGGAGTAGACAGTGTTCACCGGCTGTGGTGAGCCATGTGAGGTACAGTGTGTGTTGCTCAGCCTATGTCATGAAGCAGACAGCCTGAGTTGTAGAACTCAGCCCCAGAGAAGGCAATGATACTAGTTGGGAGTGAATTAAAATGCCTGGGAAGAAGCAAAATGAATAGAACTGATTTCAGATTTTTTTAAAAAATAGAAATGGGTTTTTGTTTTGCTAGATGTAGATGGTGTCTAAGCATGTGTCTCTAGAAATTGACACAAAGCTGCACGGGGGCGGGGGGTCGGGGGGTGGGAGGGAGACTTACTTTTCCCAGTTTATATAACCCTCTGTACTATTCAAATCAGTTACTGTGTGTATTGTAAAAATAAATGTAGACACTAAGATCAAAAGTAACTTAAAAAGTTAAGGGGAAACACTGAGACATGCAGATAGGTAGCACAGGTAATTCACAGACTGGTGAAGGATTTGCTTTCACCCTGCTGGAAGCTATGTGGTGTTTCCCCCCTCCTAATTATTACATATTTCTGGTGAAATCTGATTCATTTGATTATTGTGCTTTAGTAAATTCCTGATCAATAGTTGAGTGTCCAACCCATCTTTGAGTTGCTGGTCATCGTGAAATTACCTGCCCTATAAGATTCTATAACTTCCCTTGGGACTCACAGCACTGATGTCAGGGAGACTCTCTGACCTCTATGTCTCCTGTCCCACTAAGAGGGTCACCTTCTCACTCCTCACCAGCCTTGCTTCGTAGAAACAGCAGAAGAGATGCTTAGTACCCCTGGTTAATATCACTCCAGAACTCCTGGTATATGTCCTTCTTCCATCTTCCCCATTGGCACTTTTCTTTACCCAAAGCTGAATTATCCTCCGGCTGTTTAAACTTGCAAACTATTCTCTTTCTTTTGGGGAGCTTGAAGCACTTTACATCTATCATCTCATTTATCATTTACTGGCTATGAGAATAGAACAGATCCAATAATTTTCTACTTATAGAGCAGAGTGGAGGCAAGTGGCAGTAGTAAAATTACTAGCATTTAGAAATGTTTTTATTGGTGGATAAGAATATTATCTCATGACATCCTCAAAATGACCAAATGAAGTAAATGAATTCCCTACATATGAAAAACAAAGGTTAAAGAACTACACTGGCTTAAGGTCACCTTGAGGACACCTTGACCCCAACCCCATGCTTCTTCCACATGCCAGTCCACTGAGCCCACCTGGCTGCAACAGGTTGTGGTTCTAGTAGCCAGTGATTTGTGCCTTCCTTCTGCCAAATTCTGCTCTAGAATCTGTGCAGCCTGTGAAAACCTGCTTTCTGAATGGGCAAAGGGAAGGCAATCTGTCTCTGACACTTTCTGCACTTTCTCACTAGCTCATGTTGGTTTGATTCAAGTCTGTGCATCCTTTGTGGTGGCTGCTTGCTGTTCCCCTGCAGGCGGTTTCCTACTAGGACCAGCCCTGGGGCTCAGGAGCACAGGTGGCATGCATACTGCCCCCACTGCCCCCAGCACGAGAACCTCGTGGCTGCCAGAGCTCCCGAGTGTCATAAATGGCAGGCCAGCACATGCCACGTAATGCCTGCCATTTCCCAACGCTTTTTGAAGAAAGTCCCTTTTCCAACCATGGTAGCATTTGACTCTGATCGGAACCCCACAAAGTAGGCAGGACCACTACTATTATTCTCTTTACCCAACTGAGCAACCCAAGGCTAGAGCAATGCCTTGTCCAAGACTACAAAGTCAGTAAGTAGCATAGGTGGGACCAGAATCCAGGTACCCCCGTTCCTGGGTCAGCGACCCTGCCTGGACCCACTCAGGGGCAGCGTGACTTGGGGTTCCCATGGGTCACAGCATGTGTCTGGCACTTGGTTTCGTCTTCTCAGGCTTGTGATGATTCCTATTGGAGGCAAGCTGCAGGGTCATGGAAAGAGGATGTTAGAGTCACCATCCTGCGTTTGAATCCTGCCCTTAGTTCCCTTTTCACATAAACTGGGATGCTGCTACAACCCATGTTAATGCTAACATTAACATCATAGTTGTTCTGAGAATTTAAAATATGTAGAGTACCTAAAAAGTGCAACACTAAGTCTATTTTTCTCCCAAAGTGGGTGGGGCAAAAGCTTATATTTTACACATTCCTTTTGTTTCCCTCAGGGCTTGCCATAGAGTTAGCCATATATTTGAGACACATAGGCAGTCCTTGTTATGGAGCAATTTAAATACCCCCGGCACTTCCCATACCCCACCCCGCTTCCAGAAACTTCCCTCAAGGCTAACCCTTAGCAAAGGTTGAAAACAAATTAACATTTCTCTTCACCCATCTTACTTTCTCTTCTTTCTGGGCTTGCTCCTGCCCTCTTTCCTTCTGTCCCACATCATTCTAATTTCCGTCCACATGAGGCTCTATACTCAGCTAGTGTCTAAGTATTGTCTGCTACTCTCCTCAGAGGTCTCTGTATTGAGCCGACACAGGGTAAGAGGGGGAGACATAGGTGTAAGTCATCCCATGAGGCTCCACCACTTACTGGGCACAGGTGCTGGACATTTACAGTCTCTCCACGTGACATTTCTGAAAAAGAAACTTGAATACCTGCCTGGGGGCTGTGAGGCCAAAGGAGAACCACATGGCAATTCTGCAGTAGGCAAATGCAAGTGACCCCAAAGACTTAAAGAAATGATTTCTAAGCAGAAGATGTCAGGTAATTAAAAAGCATTTGGGGTGGAAGTCTTGTTGAATTGTACTCTTGCCACAAAACAGAAAGCTTTAGATCATACTTAACCAGTCCTTGCTACAATGCATCGCAAATGGTTAAAATTGCAAGTCCCAATGAGGGCAGGGCGTCATCAGTTATTTAAAACATAGGTAGTACATGTGGATGTCAGGCTCTTGTTGGAGCCTCGTTGTTGAGTGGGGACATGGAAAGACCATGAGGGACAGCACTGGAGGGGACACCACCAAACAAGAAAAGGACACAGAACAGCAATGAAGATCCAAGAAGAAATCACATTCATCCGTGGTATCTATTCGACATAGAAAGATAAACCCTCGGCTCCTAAACAGCTCACTCATAGGGAGGCACTTAGTAAACGTGGCTAAGGCAAGGTGAATGAAATGCATGCTGTAATAAAGGTGTGGGCATTAGTTCTGATTAGGGAGATTAGGAAAGTCTTCATAGAAAGTGACATCTGAGCCTGGCCTTGAAGGATGAATGACTTCAATAAGCAGAGAAGGGAGGGACAGATCGGTTCTAATACAGTTGTTGACACATAATGGGTGCTGGGTGATGTGTCACTGACTATTGTATACTTTCCTGGGTGGAGCTCAGGCTCTACATGCAAGCTAGATCCTTGAAAGACATCGCAGCATAGACTTAAAAATTACAAAAGCCCAGAAGGCATGGGAGAATGTGATGACCACCACAAACATTAAGAGGTATTAGCCAGGCAATGGGGAAAATAAAGAAACATGTGTCCAGCACAGGAGTTTGGAGTGCTCTGTACAGACAAGAGGAGAAAGTAGGAGGCAAAGAGTGGGGGCGGGTAGTTTGGAGGGGAGAATCCAAAGAAATGAAGCTGAACAAGTAAGTGCAAGAGAAGTGAAGTGAAAGGAAATCATTACCACCCTTAAAATCAATCAAGGGAGGGGCCCCTGGGTGGTTCAGTTGGTTGAGCATCTGGCTGTTGGTTTTGACTCAGATCATGACCTCATGGTTCATGGGTTTGAGCTGCATTGAGCTCTATGCTGACAGTGTACAGCCTGCTTGGGATTCTCTCTCACTCGCTTCCTCTCACACACATGTGCATGTCTGCTCTCTCTCTCTCTCTCTCTCTCAAAATAAATTTTTAAAAAATTAAAGTCAATCAAGGGAGGTTTCATGGAGGTGGGTTTTCAAGAAGTGCCTGGAGATAGGAATTGGATGTGCAGCCAGGTTTCGACCTGGATGGTTTTCTCCACAGGTGCCCTGATGATCAGATCGGAGGATGCCGGCTTTGTGGTGATAACAGGTGTGATGAGTCAGAGGTACCTCTGTATGGACTTCAGAGGCAATATCTTTGGATCGGTGAGTTTCTTTTTGTGCTGGTCACCATTTAGAGATAATTCATTTCTTCACCAGAACATAAAATCTTACAGCTTAAAGATTCCATTTGCAGTGCTTGGTGATAGTGCCACCGAGTGATGTAGTCAATCTAAGTAGGAGATGCTCAGGGTTTATACACGGGAGTTTGAACCCAGATAGTCTGGTTCTGGAGCCCGGCTTCTTGGCCTCTAGAGTGACTGCCTGTTGGCACCCATTTTTGTACCTTCACAGCACCTTGTGCATAGTGAGAAGCTTACTCTAGTGAGAAGCCATTGGCGTCTTCCCGATTCTTTCACTAGACCTTCTTGACCTTAGGCTGGTCCCCTCTCTTCTCTGAATGTCAGTTTCCTCACCTGGAAAAAGTGAAGTGGGATCTCCCTGCAGTTAAAGATCTCTCATTAAGGATCTCTGTCTGCCCCAACTGTGGTTGCTGGTGGGTCAGACCGGCAAGCAAAGGATTTCCCAAACTACTGGTTGCAGGCATATTCCAAAGGGTTTTGATATCATACAATGGTAGGACCGCTCATCTCCGGAGCCTCTTACCACCAGACAGACCCGCCAGAAATACCATGATGGCAATGACTTTCTGTTGTGCTCGCTGCTATGTCCCAGCACCTACAACACTATCTGACCCAGAGTAGACAACTCTCTGTGGGACAAATAGAGGCACCGACTTAAAATATCTGCTGACCACATTTAGACCTACTGATAGTCCTCATCTGGTAAAACACTCCATGCAGTTAGAGGATTCAATGAAATCGTGTGTGAACGCCGTAGCAGGCATTCGGTGAAGGCCTGTACTAAGTTAGTGGCAGAGCCGGGGCTCAAACCTAGGTCATCGGTGGCCAGAGTTCACCCAATCTCGGAAAGGAGTGCCCTCCCTTATGTTTGGCCCTACAAACTCCAGCCCCCTCCTTTCTCCAGGTAAGGAGGCAGACCCAAGCCAACTTTCAGCCGAAAGAGGGTTGAGAGGCAGAGGCCCAGGTGGCCCCCAAGTTGGCCCTGCCTCCAGAAACCGGCCCAAAGTGCTGCCCGCTGTGGCCAGCCCAGCCCCAGGGACCCCGTGCAGGCCCCGCAGACCAGGGCCACCGCTTCCCCCGCCCAAGGGAACGAGGGGTTCAAGACGCCTCCCCGACCGAGGCCCCGGGGGCCGGGCGGGCCTCACCGCTCTCGCTTTGCCCCTCCAGCACCTCTTCAGCCCCGAGAGCTGCAGGTTCCGACAGCGGACGCTGGAAAACGGCTACGACGTGTACCACTCCCCCCAGCACCGCTTCCTCGTCAGCCTGGGCCCGGCCAAGAGGGCCTTCCTGCCGGGCACCAACCCGCCGCCTTACTCCCAGTTCCTGTCGCGTAGGAACGAGATCCCCCTCGTCCACTTCAACACCCCGCGGCCGCGGCGCCACACCCGCAGCGCCGAGGACGCCGAGCGCGACCCGCTGAACGTGCTGAAGCCCAGGCCCCGCATGACCCCCGCGCCGGCCTCCTGCTCCCAGGAGCTCCCAAGCGCCGAGGACAGCGGCGTGGTGGCCAGCGACCCGTTAGGGGTGCTCAGGGGCAACAGGGTGAACGCGCACGCCGGGGGTATGGGCGTGGAGAGGTGCCGCCCCTTCCCCAAATTCAACTAGGGAGACCAGGAGCGGAAGCCGTGGCCGAGCCGTCCTTGCGAAAGCCGCACGGCCTCCGGCCTCCGGTGGGACCTGGGCCCTCTGTGGTCCCGGAGCGGGAGGGTGGGGGTGAGGTGTGCGGGAGCCTGTTTCTCTCTCCGTCCACCAGGAGGGCCCCGGCAATGCGCCTTTCAGGACCGAGTGGTGGCGGTTTCACTGCCTTCCCCACCCCACCCACACCACCTTTGTGAACTTAGAAGCCCAGAAAGATAAACTAGAGGGATTCATTCATTCCCACCACCCTGCCCCAACCAGGCTGGGCAGTTTCTCTCCCCTGTGCCTCTCTTCCTCGTCAGTCTAGCATTAAAAACCAAGCAATGGCTTCGTGAGCTCACTGCCGCCAAGGTGACGGGAAGAGCGAGTACCAGTAGCTTCTCCACTGCTCCTTACATTTAGGTTACCTGCCTGGGCCCTGTTGGCATTTGAGTTTGCAACGCTGACCTAGGGCATTAACGGAGGAACTGGGCAAACGGCTAACAATCCTAATCTCAGGCCTTTGCCCTTCCTTAGAGCATCTCTGGAAAAGAGCTGTCAAAAAGGTTGGTAGCAGGCTGGTGAAAATGGAACTAGAATGCTCGGAGAACTGAGACAAGAAATCAGGCTAGGAAATTCAACCTCCCTACGGGGCAGGGACCGCTTGCCACATTCTTTCTCCTTCTATGCAGCCAGAGCCTGGGGGCCCTGCCTGTTCCCAAGCGGTCTGTGATACAGCCCTATGGACCCCATCTTTGGCATTAGTGAATGTGGCCTGAGGAAGCGCTTTGGCATGGGCTCCTGAAAATCTCCCCTGCTAGGAAATGAAAATAAATATTTTAAATGGAAATAAACTGAAACTCCCCTAAGAGGCATGCGATGAAGCCTACTTCCAGGTCGAGTACTACCGCATTTGGGATGACTTACAAAACTGTAACACGAGGGGGCTTTGGGACAACGGGACTGCTCTGGGTTGGGCTTTCTGTGGACTGGCAGGCTGTGTCCTTATGTCTAAGGGAAGGGGTATCAAGGGCTCAGGGGGAAAGAAGTCCAGTAATCAGGGGACCCATGTGTAGGCATTCCACAAAGACCAGGCTGCCAGCTCTTCACTATACTCTCTTCACGGCTCTGCAGCAGTGGCTAGAGTTAGCTAGAACTCCCGGGCTGGCAGGAGTCCACCCTGAGTCTTTGTCCACTTGCAAATCCTGGGGGCATTACCTGAAGACGGTTCTCAGTCCCGGGAAAACCAAACCTCACTTACCAAACAGCCGAGGCGCCAGACAGGTGGCCCTGACGGCTCAGCCTCCCCCTACACGGCCTTACCACCTGCTTCCGAGTCTTTCTACAAGGGGGCCCCATGTTCCTACCTCTGTTCCTCTCAACCTACAGAGCAGGATGCTAACAAGCAGAGGAGATTTAAACAAGTTTCTTCCCACTTTGTTTTCTTTCCACTGCCATCATGCACCCAGCCTTAGAAATTGATCCGTTCTTTTACTTATGAAACATTGGACCACTGTTTTCACCTGAACTTGAAGGACTAGTGCCCATTCTGAAACACTAAAACTATATATACTACTATATAGCAGTGCATGGCAAATATTTTCTCGATAGTTTTCATTTCCTTTCATTCATATTATACTATATAAAAGCTATTGGAAGCTCCCCAATACTGACTAGATGTAAAATCCCAAAAGGACTTTGGTAGAAAATTGGTTGTGATCTTATAAACCCAATACCATTTATTAGGGGTTTTTCCTTTGGCAGGAGCCAAGGCAGTCCCCATAAATTTCTATGTTCCTTAGCATGTGGCAATATTTATTTATTTATTTGGAAAATTTGCCTATCGCTCGATATTTATAGATATTTATAAAAGTGTAACCCCACCTCTTTTCTTTCTTCTGTTTAAAAGAAAAATAAAATAAAATTTATCTCAGCTTCTCTTAGCTTTTCCTTTCTGTATTACTACATGAAAGCATGTCGGAATATGATAATGAAAGGGATTACGGGAGGGCAGCATTGTGAAAATCCAGATACAGCAATATTGAATTGGAAAAGAGTATCAGAGTTTTAAAAGATTCAGTCCTTGCTACTCATAAATGGACTCGGCAGTTTTGGTTAATTCAGACAGAATTACTGAAAACAAGGAAACTTTCCTATCAATATTGAATTTCTGATCACTCTAGCTCTAAAGTGTTTTCTTTAAGGAGAGAATTTTTCATTTGGAAAATACCAACAGACGTAACCACATCAATATCCCAGTGAACCAGCTACTATGTACTTGACACAGACACAGTGTTCCTGCCCTGAGAGTCCAAGCCATGGACTCTATGTCTTCTCTTTCTGACACTGGTGCCCCCAGAATTTCTTCTTTAGTCTCTATCTGACCAACTACCAAAACAGGAAGCAAAGATGACAATTACACATTTATATCACAATTATATACAAATACACATTTGCATTCTAATTTACCTTAGCTCAAAACTAGTTTTTCCACTGCCTGATGTTAGCCTCTCCCTTGTAACAATTAACATAGAACTTAGTATTTCTGAAATAAAAGGCAGAAGGGGTAAGAGATTCTGTTTCATTTCTGGCCTGAAGGGCTTTAAAATCTGATAACCCAATAAAATGGAACAGTACCAATATAACCATTTTGGAATAAATAGGCCTTCATTCCATTATAGGAGAATTGAACACTGTAGAGAAAAGTTAACATGTGGACATATCCCCTGCACAAGCTTGGAAGAGTTCTTTTCTGTGTCCATGAAAGCTCTCCCTAAGGAAAAGGAAATTTAAAGCTTTTAACACAACATAATTAGTGGAGTAAGGATGGGAGAAGGCAAGTGAAGAAATCTGTACGTATCACTCTCGTGATACATTATATAATCTGGCTGCTAGAAGCTTCAGAGATCTAAACATAGGCAGGATGCCCAGTATTTAAAGCCCAATCTTTATCTTGTCCACAGAATTATAAATCCTTGCAGGATAAAGATAACATCATAACCCTCATACGTATTTGTACAGATACTGTTTATACAGAACTTGTATACATCTTAACTAATTAAGATGTAACCACATCTTAACTAATTTAACATGTAACCACATAGCTGCCACTTCCAGCCATCACAGGGTAACTGGTAATGGATGTGCTGTCCTGCCAAAACAACTATAAAACAAAATATATGGGGCAATTGTTTCCACATATGGAGTGGCACAAGACTCTGCTCTTTGGGAGAAAAGAAACAAGTCCCATGATCATCCCCCTTTTCTGTCCTCGGAACACATGACAGGGAGATGGAACCCAGGCAGGGTGGCACCCGCACTGATCTGAAAAAGCAGCTGGACGCTGGGGGGCAGGGTAGCTGACAAGAGAGAGGTCTGCATGAGTGCTCACTGCAGGTCTCTGGCCAAGGACGGGGCTGCACCTGCGGCAGGGCCAAATTCAGCAAGACCCTACAAAGACCACCTGCCACAGAACTGGGAGATAAGCAGTGAATGATACCAAAGGCCATAAAATGCTGAGAAGTATCAGAAATCCAGCTAGGCCAGAGCACAGGGGCTCACTGAGCACATCACCATTTAACTGAGATGTAGAAAGGCCACATCTTAGAAGGAGTGAGCCCCAGAGAAAAGGACGCACCCTAAAACTAAATTTAAAATGGAATGAAATAGGCCTGCTGTAACAGAGATTACACCATGCCTGACAAGGCCACAATGGTCTGCTGCTAATTTAAGTGTCTTCCTGTACAAATGAGATGCCATTTAAAGGAAGATGACATAAACCAGACTCCATGCATGGTCTCATCCACACTCTGTGAGAAATAAGGGAAAATGGCCCACAGTCAAGAGAAAATGCAATCACTAGAAAGCACCCCAGATCTTGGAATTAGCAGGCAAGAGCTTTAAATAGCTATTATAAATATGTTTAAGGGTTTTCAAGGAAAGTATATCAAGGAATACACAGATCAGGAATCTCAGGAAATTTTTTAAAAATCTAGAATTGAGGGTGTCTGGGTGGCTCAGTCACTCAAGGCATCCGACTCTTGATTTGGGGTCAGGTCATGATCTCATGGTTCATGAGTTTAAGCCCTGCATTGGGCTCTGTGCTGACAGCATAAAGTCTGCTTAGAATTCTTTCTCTCTCTCAAAATAAATAAACATTAAAAAGATTTTAATATCTAGAATTGAAAAATAATAACAGAAGAGAAAAATGTATTAAATGGGCTTAATAGATTGGAGATCTAAGAATAAATATCCATTTAATATAAACAATTAATATAAATTATCTAATCTGAACAAGAGAAAAAAAGTTTTAACAAATGTCCAGAGTCTCAGCAATCTGTGGGATATTATCAAACTGTCCAAAACATGTGTAAGTGGAGTCCCAGAAGGACAGTAGCAGAAAAAGTTTAAGAAATATTTGAAGATATAATAGCCGAAATTTCCCCAAACCGGTGAAAAATGAATGTACTAATACAAGCTCAGAAAACCTCAAGTAAAATAAACACAAAACCACACTTCCGTATATCAGTCAGACTGCTGAAAAACAAAGATAAAATCTTGAAAGCTGTTGCAGATTTTACATATAGGTAAACAGCTAGAAGTATGTATATGTACATGTATATATGGTATACTTCTTTCCCTTGGTTTCTTTACCACTTAAAGCAAAAATTACAATGTGGTGCTATGGGGTTTATGATATAGGAAGGTGGGTACATATGGCAAAATTATCACAAAATGGGAAGGGTAAACAAAATGGTTGCAGGATGATAGCACTCTATGTGAAATCATCACACAGTATGACCTGTATGGGGTAAGTTATGAATATTGCATACTGTAATTCCTAAAGTAACCACAATAATAATAACGCAAAGCAAGTACTGGCAAGAAGCCAACGGATATATTAAAAGTGATTACTAAAAAAATATTCAATAATTTCAAAAGGCAGAAAAGGAAGTAGAACAAAAATCATATGGAACCAAAAGAAAAATGACAGTATAAATAAATCCACTCATATCAATAATTACAGCATATAAATAAATAAAAATACCCAACTATGTGTTGTCTATAAAGATGGATGGAATGGTACTGTATTAGTTTGCTAGGGCCAACATAACAAAATACCACAGACTGGGTGGCTTTAAACAACAGAAATTTATGTTCTCAGAGTTCTGGAGGCCAGAAGTCTGAAATCAAGTCTGGCAGGGCCCTCTCACTTTGGCTTAGAAATGGCGGTCTTCTTGCTTGTTGTCCTCACACGGTCCTCTCTCCGTGCACAGCCAACGCTTAGTGTCTCTCATTGTCCTCTTCATTTAAGGACACAAGTCAGACTGGCTTAGGGCCCACTCTAAGCCAGTTGGCCTCATTTTAACTTAATCACCTCTTTTACAGGCCCTATGTCTAAATACAATCACATTCTGAATTATGTGGGACTAGGACTTCAACTTATGAACTTGGGAAGGAGGGAAAGGGGCACAATTCTCTCAGTGAGTAAGCAAGGAGGCAAAGAAATCAGCAAGGATAGAAATATCTGAGCAACACTATTGATGAATCTCATATAATTTACATTCAAAGGCATTAGACCCAACAACTACAGAATACATACTCTTTCCAAGTACATATGAAATGTCCATCAAGATATATATGCTGAGTCAATAAACAAGTCTCAACTCAAAAATTCAAAATCTTACAGAAAAAGTAAAATGATTGAATAAATAAAAAAATGAAGAAAAGTCCAGTCTCTCAGGCAAAATTCCAAAAAATTTATGTAAATACTCTGTCCTCAAGGAGGGGGGCATAAACCTCCACTGTGCACACTGACTTTCTCCCAAAGGATACAGTATGGAAAAGGGGAAAAGCACAACTTCACCATGGAGAAACCTCACAAGCACTATCTCAGCCAGGTGATAAAGGTCAACATCAAAATGAACATCAATAATCAAATGAAGTAAGTAATGTTCATAGTATGTACTCTTGATATGTGATAAAAATAATACCTTGCCTCTGTGTTCTTCTCTCAAAAAACTATAACCCAACTCTAATCATGAGAAAAAAATCAAATTCCTATAGAGTTCTGACAAAACATCCAACTAGTGCTCCTCAAAACTTCCAAGGTGATCAAAAAACAAAGAAAGTCTGGGCACCTGAGTGGCTCAGTGGGTAAAGCATCTGACTCTTGATTTTGGCTCAGGTCACAATCTCGTGGCTTCATGGGTTCAAGCTCCAGATTTGGCTTTGCGCTGGCAGCTTGGGATTCTCTCTCCCTCTCTCTCTGCCCTTCCCTCACTCATGCTGTCTCTCTCTCAAAATGAATAAACTTAAAAAAAAATCACTATTTAAAACAAACAAAAAAAGTTTAATAAACTGTCACAGCTAAGAGGGGCCCCTAAGGAGACATGACAACTAAATGTAACATGGTATGAAATGGGATTGGGGGGGCGCCTGGGTGGCGCAGTCGGTTAAGCATCCGACTTCAGCCAGGTCACGATCTCGCAGTCCGTGAGTTCGAGCCCCGCATCGGGCTCTGTGCTGACAGCTCAGAGCCTGGAGCCTGTTTCAGATTCTGTCTCCCTCTCTCTCTGCCCCTCCCCTGTTCATGCTCTGTCTCTGTCTCAAAAATAAATAAATGTTAAAAAAAAATTAAAAAAAAATAATAGAGGAAACTGAGCATAACATACATGGAAACTCTTGATATTACTTTTAAATTCTTCTGTAAATCTAGGGGCACCTAGGTGGCTCAGTCGTTTAAGCATCTGACTTTGGCTCAGGTCATGATCCCACAGTTTGTGTGTTCAAGCCTGTGTCGGGCTTTATGTTGACAGCTCAGAGCCTGGAACCTACTTCGGATTCTGTGTCTCTCTCTCTCTCTGTCCCTCCCCTGCTTGTGCTCTGTCTCTCTCTCCCAAAAATAAACATTAAAAAATTAAAAATAAAAAAATAAACTTTTCTGTAAATCTAAAAGTTATTTTAAAAACAAAGTCTATTCACGGGCACCTGGGTGGCTCAGTAGGTTGAGCGTCCGACTTCAGCTCAGGTCATGACCTTGCAGTCAGTGAGTTCCAGCCCTGCATCGGGCTCTGTGCTGACAGCTCGGAGCCTGGAGCCTGCTTCAGATTCTGTGTCGCCCATTCTCTCTGCCCCTCCCCTGCTCCCTTCTGTCAAAAATGAATAAACATTAAAAAAAAAAATTTTTTTTAAGTCTGTTCAAAACATAAGAGACCCTTAAATATGGAGAACAAACAGAGGGTTAGTGGAGGGGTTGTGGGAGGGGGGGATGGGCTAAATGGGTAAGGGGCATTAAGAAATCTACTCCTGAAATCACTGTTGCACTATATGCTAACTTGGATGTAAATTTAAAAAAAATAATAAATTAAATGAATACTTCAAAAAAACAAAAAAAAAAACCCAAAGTCTGTTTAAAAATGTGTATTCAAGGGGCGCCTGGGTGGCGTAGTCGGTTAAGCGTCCGACTTCAGCCAGGTCACGATCTCGCGGTCCGTGAGTTCGAGCCCCGTGTCAGGCTCTGGGCTGATGGCTCAGAGCCTGGAGCCTGTTTCCGATTCTGTGTCCCCTCTCTCTCTGCCCCTCCCCCGTTCATGCTCTGTCTCTCTCTGTCCCAAAAAAATAAATAAACGTTAAAAAAAAAATTTAAAAAATGTGTATTCAAATACAAAGGACATGAAACAGCAAAAGAAAAGGAAAATAAAGAATCCAAAAATAGACCCACATTTACACGGTCAATTGATTTTTTGACAAATGAGAGCCAAAGCGATTCAGGGAGAAAGGAAAGTCTTCTCCAATGCTGATGGAATAACTGAATATTCGTGTCAAAAACCATCAACCTTAACCCCTTATACAAAAACTAATTCCAGATAGATCAAAGACCTAAACATAAAACAATCTCCACAAGCCAGGGTTAGGCAGAGATTTCTTAGAAAACAGGAAGCCATAACCATAAAACAAACACGATGGTAAATCAGTCTTATGAAAATTAATAACTTCTCATTAAAAATACGACTTAGAAAAAAAATATTATGTGACAAATATGAAAAAGAGTATTATGGATACACAAAAGTATATACTCACACATGCACACATATAGCTGACAAAGAACTTGTATCTCTACAATATATAAAGAGCTCAATATCAAAAACACAATTTAAAAAAAACAGACATTTTGCAAAGGAAGCTACCTATACAGATAGGTAATGAGTATGTGACAAAATACTCCATATCATTAGTGAACAAGAAAATGAAAAATTACCACCTCTGCAAAGGTATTACTACATATCCACCATCATGGCTAAAATTGAAGACTGAGGATATCAATGTTGGTGATAATGTAAAGCACCCAGAACTCTCATACTTCACTGGTGAGCATTAAATGATACAACCACCCTGGAGAAAGGTCAAATTTTTTGTATATTAAGCATACACCCACAACTACCCTCCTAAGTGGTTACCCAAAAGGAATGAAGTCATATGTTCACAAAAGACATGGTAAAAAAAAAAAAAAAAAAAAAAAAAAAAAGTATTCTTAGCAGCTTTCTCATAATGGCCCACAAAGTAGAAGTAATCCAAGTGCTCAACAACAGAATAGACTGTGTATATACGCTGGGATTTAATGTAACAAGGAAGACAAGATTAGCAATGAGCACACCTGGCATCCAGATTTTGGTTTCTAAATGCCATTTCCGCTAAAAGGAACGAGGCTCTTTGGAGAAGTGGATTCCCAGGACTGGGGCTGGGAAAGAATAATCTGAGTAGAGAGCACCTTGTTATGCCGGAAAGTAAAGACGTGCTTAAAGAATGATGGGAACAGATTAACAGAACACAAGAAGCATCCTGAAAGGATTCCCACAGGACACCTCTGGGACAATATTGAGCACAAAATAACAACAGGGCTGGATTCTGAGTCACTGAATATCCCTGAGTTTATAGTTATATAAATAAATAGGTAGGGAAGATGGGAAAGTTCTTTCTTTACTTAAAATACCAACTAATAAATACAGAATCAAAAATGGAGTTAGAAAATAATCAGGTGGAGGGGCGCCTGGGTGACTCAGTCAGTTAAGCATCTGACTCTTGATTTCAGCTCAGATCATGATCTCACAGTTTGTAAACTGAGCCCCATATCCGGCTCTGTGCTGACAGCACAGAGCCTCCTTGGGATTCTCTCTCCCTCTCCCTCTCTCTGCCCCTCCCCTGCTGGTATATGTGTGTACACATTTTCTTTCTCTCTCTCAAAATAAATAAATAAAGATTTAAAAAAATAATCAGTGGAGACTAACAGAGAGGGTAGAAACTCACGAGGAATCACATAAATAGCAACTTTATGGTGGACAGACTTGGTGATACATCACATATGTCCTGATGAGACTCATCAAGGACACATCCTCTCTAGGGTAATTCCAACAAAAAGCACAACCTGAATCTAATAATGAGAAGTATCAGGAAAAAACATTTTTTTGTGTACACACACACACACACATTTTTTTTTTTTTTTTAATAACAAAGTCAAGAAAGACAAAGAAATGGCTCCAGACCAGAGAGGAATGAAGAGACCTGACAGCTAAATGCAGTACATGGTCCTGGACTGGATGCTGAACTGGGGAAAAATTAGCCATAAGGAACATCAATGGAATAATTAGAAAACTTTAGATATGGTCTGTGGACTAGATAAGACTGTATCCACATCAAATCTCTGTGGCTTTATATGAGAACATCCTTGATCCAGGGAAACACAAGAGCCTGAGGTCTCCACCTTACTCTCAGGTGTCAGGGGGGAAACACACATACACACACACACACACACACACACACACACACACACACACAGTGAATGACAAAGCAAATGTGGCAAAATGTAAGCAAGTGGGGAATCTTGGTAAAGGGTATACAGGAATTCCTTATATTATTCTTGCTACTTTTCTGTAAGGTTTGACATATCAAAACCAAAAGGCTACCAAAGCAGATACACATGTACATACATTACTACAATTATTCTCCATTTAGTATAAGGAAACAGCAGCTCAGGCTATTAAGAGACTTGTTCATCCACAAAACTACTGTGAGCCAGGACCAGAACTTGCACACAGGTCTTCTGACCACATACCTTTCCTGTGTCACTGACTGCTCCCATCAGATATTAATCAATCAACATATGCTCTCCATAATCCTGAGCATAGGCCACAGGGTCACACCACCTCCCCATCCCCTTAGTCCTCCTCTGCCACCACTCTCCCAACTCCCCCTGCAGGTCAAACACGCAAAGCAAGATCCCTCCTCAGGGTCTCTGCACTCTCAACTCCCTGCCTAGGGTGCTCTTCTCCTGAAGACCAGCAGAGCTCACTCACGCCCTTCACAACTCTTGAAAACACCTTAGAAAGCCCCCTCGTACTTACCCTTAACAAAGCAGCATCCTCCCTCCCATCTTGATCCCCTTACCTTGCTCCATTTCTCTCTCCCATTGACCACACTCTGACATGTTGCATATTTATCTGTCTTCCCTGAAAGACTATACACTCCTCAAGGATGGAGTCTACTTTTTGTCCATTTCTAGATATTTGCAGCTCTGGTAACAGTTCTAATAGTTCTCATAACACCTGGCATGTGTGTGCCACGCTTGAAAAATATGTATTGAGGGACCAGATAAGTGAACAAATGCATGGGATTCCAAATAAATGTGCAACTGAATTTTTCTGGAAATTGATTCTTAAATGTATATGGAAGAATACAGGTGCACAAATAGCTAGGACAACTATAAAAATGAAACAAGAAAAATGGCACAGAAATAGCCACATATAGCAACACAGCAGGAAAGAGTCCAGAAATCAACCCACACATATATGGTCAATTAACCTATGACAAAGGAGTCAAGAACACGAATGGGGAAAAGATGGCCTCTTCGGCAAACAGTGACGGGAAAACTGCACAGCTACGTGCAAAAGAATGAAACTGGACCAGTTTCTTACACCATACACAAAAATAAACCCCAAATGGATTGAAGAACTCAAAGCGAGACCTGAAGCCATAGAATTCCTACAAGAAAATATAGGCAGTAGTTTCTTTGACATAAGCCATAGAAACATTTTTCTATGTGTTTCCTCAAGCGAGAGAAACAAAAGCAAAATATAGTATCTTGCTGGACTACAGCAAAATAAAAGGTTTTTGCACAGCAAAGAAACCACCAACAAAATGACAAGGCATCCTCTCCCGAGTGGGAGAGGATATCTGCAAAAGATAATCTGATCGGAGGTTAATATCCAAAATATATAAAGAATATATACGACCCAACACTAAAATAATGAATAATCCAATTAAAAATTGGGCAGAAAACCTGAAGAGACATTTTTCCAAGAAGACATACAAATGGCCAACGGATACATGAAAAGATGTCCAACATCACTCATCATCAGGTAAATACAAATCAAAACTACAATGATGGGAAATGCAAGCTGGTACAGCCACTCTGGAAAAAAAGTATGGAGGTTCCTCAAAAAACTAAAAATAGAACTACCCTACGATCCAGCAATTGCACTACTAGGCATTTATCCAAGGGATACAGGTGTGCTGTTTCGAAGGGACACCCCCATGTTTATAGCAGCACTGTCAACAATAGCCAAAGTATGGAAAGAGCCCAAATGTCCATTGATGGATGAATGGATAAAGAAGATGTGATATGTACACACACACACACACACACTGGAGTATTACTCGGCAATCAAAAAGAATGAAATCTTGCCATTTGCAACTACACAGATGGAACTGGAGGGTATTATGCTAAGTGAAATTACTCAGTCACTGCAAGACAAATATCATATGATTTCATTCATATGAGGACTTTAAGAGACAAAACATGACAATAAGGGAAGGGAAACAAAAATAATGTAAAAACAGGGAGGGGGACAAAACAGAAGAGACCCATAAATGTGGAGAACAAACTGAGGGTTACAGGAGGGGTTGTGGGAGGGGGGATGGGCTAAATGGGTAAGGGGCACTAAGGAATCTACTCCTGAAATCATTGTTGCACTATATGCTAATTTGGATGTAAATTTAAAAAAATTAAAATTAAAATTAAAAAAAAAAACACATGGCTGGGATAAAAAAACAAAAAAACAAAACAGTAGGTCCTTCTAAATATTTAAGAAATGTTGAATACATGAATTATATAGTAAGCTCTTTTATAAAGAGAACTGCTTTTTTTGTTCATATTAAATTCTCAAGATGTAAAAAAAAAAAAATTACAATGAAATACCACCTCACACCTATCAGAATGGCTAAAATAAAAAGCACAAGAAACAACAAGTGTTGGCAAGGATGTGGAGGAAAAGGAATGCACTGCTGGTGGGAATGCAAACTGGCACAGCCACTGTGGAAGACATTATGGAGGTTCCTCAAAAAATTAAAAATGTAATTACCATGTGATCCAGTAATTCCACTACTGGGTATTTACTCAAAGAATATGAAAACACTAATTCAAAAAGATATCTGCACCCCCATGTTCATTGCAGCATTATTTACAATAGCCATGACATGGAAGCAACCCAAGTGTCCATCAACAGATGACTGGATGAAGATGTGGTGTACATATGCAATGGAATATTACTCAGCCATAAAAAAAGAGATCTGGTCATTTGCAACAACATGGACGGAACTAGAGTATATTATGCTAAGTGAAATAAGTCAGAGAAAGACAAATACCATATGATTTCACTCATGTAAAAATTAAGAAACAAATGAACGAAGGGAAAAAGAGACAAACAAAAAAGCCAATACTTAAATACAGAGAACTGGTGGTTACCAGAGTCGGGGGAGGGGATAGGTGAAACAGGTGAAGGGGATTAAGGGTACACTTATCATGATGAGCACTGAGTAATGTATAGCATTGTTGAGTCACTATTGGTACATCTGAAACTAATAAAACACTGTATTACACTTTAATTAAAAAAAAAAAAAAAAAGGAAAAAGAAACCAGAGGAGTTATTCACCCTACAAGAGATCCAGTTGCAAAGCTACAGTAACTATGATACTGTTATGGGAATACATAGCTCACTAAGAACCAAGTCCACAGACTCCAGCAAATATGGGCCCATGGGGGTATGAACAGAGTAGAATCACAAATCATTTGGAAAGTAGAGACACCTAATAATGATGATGGGGTAACTTTTTCACCACCCGGAAAAATAATACAAAATTGATTTCTTACCTTATGCCATACAAAAATAACCTCCAGATAATCTAAAGATTTAGCATTCAAATAATCATCTAAAGCTGTAAGAAAGCAGGAGGCCTACCTTTAAGAAGTAGGAAAGGCTTCTTAAAGACGAACCATAACAAAACAGGATACAGGGATCTGACTTAATAACGAAAAAACACTGACATGAAAAAAAGCTTGATAAGCATATGTAAAAGGCAAGTAAATTGTAAGATGTTACAATGTTACCTCTGCAGCTCACTAAGAAAAAGCCAAATTGTCCAACAAAGAAACCAAGCAAAGAATGTATATATATCAGTGATTCATTAGTGTGGGGATCCTGTCAATACACACAAGAAAAAACACCCAGAGTCATCAGCAATCACACAAAAGCTCATTAAAACAGTGACATTATACTCTTCACTCATCAGACTCACAGGATTTCACTAGACAGTATCAAGTGCTAACAGAAATGAGGAAAATAGGAACTTTCGAGTATTGCCAGTAAGACTGAAAATCAGGACAGCCATTGTGAAAACCCATTTGACTCTTGTCAAATTGGAGACGCACCATTTTTTATGACACAGTGCAGAGAGAGATGCAGAAGGCTGTTTCTAGAAGGACATAAAGAACACACCCAAATGTCCACTCGTAGGAGGCAAAATGAGCATGTGCCACATTTATTTAATAGAATACAGTGATAATAAGTGGATCCATACATACCAACATAGATAGAACCCCATGATATAGTAAGTGAAAATACAGAATACAGGCTGGTGACATTTATGTACATTTTAAAAAACTCTGAGGCAACACCATTTCCTTACGATCGTGGGTAAAAACGTAAAGAATGGATGCACATATACAGTTGCGTTGCGGTGGTGGCCTCTGCAAGGTACAAGGGGGCACTGAGGGAACTGGTTAAAGAATTTCACTTACATCTCAGTGCATTACTTCTTTAAAAAAAACGGAAGAAGAGGGTAGTTATTACTTCTGGATGGTGAGAATGTGGACATTTACTATTGCTCGTCCTTTTTAATTCCCTTCCCAAGTTTTCCCTTGTGGAGTACTCCCTCTAGTGCTCAACCACATGCTCTCTGCAGGCAAGGGGCAGGGGTGGGCATGCTGAGAACACTGTAACACTGGATCTTGATGAGAGACTTAAGTGCTGTCCAAGGTGAATTTTGACCATATGTGATTTTAGCCTTAACTGACAAACTTGACTATTAATACTCTTGTAAGTTTAGACTCACAGCATTCATGAGCATGATAACTTAAAAAAAAAGTGTAAAACACTTCAATTTAGGTAAGGACTTTTGAGGGGCCAATCTTATGTACAAAATTCAGTTAAATAAACTCCCGCTTCTCCAGTGCCATCTGGTGGAAAAAAGAGGCAACTGTACCTTCCACAAAAACCCACAGTTGTGGTTATCAGAGCAAGAGCAACATTCTTTCCAAGGAAGAGTCTTTTCCTTCTGAGGTTACTGTGTACTACACTAGTAACCATGTACGTTCTTCAGAGCCTTCCTCAAACTAAATTCTTCAGCCTGTAAGTTAAGAAAAGGCTGTTCTTCTATCTTCTTTTGCTCAGATTCCTTCTTTAATGTGTCTTAGTCAAATGATGTTTTAAATTCTTCCTCACCAGACCAATCTGCAATCATAATCTTTATTCATCCACGTTTCATACCCTCCAGGGTAAAAAATTCCAACAGCTGATTTCTAGATTAAAAATTGTAGTGTCATTCTGCTTTATATAAACTGAGGGTAGTTAAGAATTTTTAATTTAAAGACTTAAAATACAGTGTGTTCTCACTATAAATATGCAGTGGGAATTATAAATAGTTCCTTCTTTCAAGCACTGAACGAGATAGTAAAAAACATACAGTATCTTACCAAGAGCCAACAAAACAGGCTAGGTTTTTTCAGATATTAAAAAAATCAACATAAAACAAAAACAAAAAACCATAGTAACAAGGTCATTAATACCTCAATTTGCAATACCGAATTGGTTGATCCATAAACAATCCAGAGATGTAACTGAACAGGGTGGTAAAATTACTTCGGAAAATGACGACTGTACTCAAGACAAAATAAGTCGGTCCTAAATGGTTTCTTCCCTTAGTGTTCTCTGTGACCACGATTCCAGTCAAACTTCATAACCTGCTGTCATAGCTTTTTAACGGTTTCCAAATCAGCACTAGCAGAGGATGGAAATAAAGCCAAAGGCACTCCCTCAGAGGTTCAAAACTGCTAGATTTTGATGTAGACTTAAATTTAGCAAGTTTCAGTCATTCCACTGAGATGATCCTGTAGGTACATGCAAACACACTGAACTGTTGGCTTCCCTTCTTGTCCCTTCTCAAAGTTTATGATAAAGAGACTAATCCCTGTATTGGGACTGACTGACATAAATTCAGATTTGTTCAGACTTGTGGGTAAGGAACACTTAAGGTCAGTCAGAAAATAATTAAACAGGCTTTTCATGTAAGCGCCATGACTCACAACTAAGACACTGGCGACTAATCCTGGAGCACTGCTGTCTGAATTAGATTCAGAGGGACAGTTTTTTCCTAAGGGAAATATCTCTGCCAGAGAAGTTTCCAGACAGTTGCTTGGAGCTCCTCGGGAAAACTGTTCATTTTCACCTGCCTCCTGCAGAATCAGCTGACAAAGAATATCAAAAAAGTCTTTTCCACGCATTTTTACCTACAAGAAAAGAAAATACAAATTAAAATAAAGTGCCACTAATGATAGTCTAAAACATACATAAAACATAACTGACTGGATTTTCTAATATGTCAATGTAAGTACTACATAAGCAAATGAAATTCTGTTTCTATGCATTCAATCAGAAGTAAATGCCCAGGTATTTCTGGAACTATGGAAGCACATCTAGGGGCAAAGATGAGTAAAATACCATTTCTAATTCTTTCCTTCAGAGAGAGCACTTACAATCTAATTAGGGAAATTTACAAGTAAAAAGAAGCCCATAAAAGAGTGTGTCTAGGAAAGGGCACCTAGAGCAACCACAAGGACAAAAGCTCTTCTTGCCTTTACTAAACAGAAAGTCTTTAGGAGAAAATTATGAAAATAAAAAATGGTGGTGGGGGGGTGGGGATCACCAATAATGCAGTCTAAAAGCAGGACACTTCAAAGAAATTCAAGCA
Source organism: Herpailurus yagouaroundi (assembly GCF_014898765.1). Lineage (NCBI taxonomy): Eukaryota > Metazoa > Chordata > Mammalia > Carnivora > Felidae > Herpailurus > Herpailurus yagouaroundi. The sequence continues at coordinate 4,162,019 of NW_024412572.1, forward strand.
CAGTGATGATGTCACTTAGGGAGCATTGAAGATTTTGAGACCGCAGTTACTTTGCCTGCCGCCCTCACTGAACGGCACTGCACTCACCTCCTTCCTGCTAGTACCACTGTGGGAGTTACTGCTTCATATTCAAAGAGTTTTCTTCAAGTATCACCTTAACACACATCCTTTAAATCCATTATTGGCAATGACTGCCAACTTAATAAATAAGAAAGACAGCTTAAAAAGGAAAAATAAACACACCATATAGAATTGGTTTATGAACCAAACAACTTTCAAACCACTCAGCTGAGATTTAAAGACATCTCATTTATAAAACAAACTCAGTATTAGGTACTCTGACCTTGGCAGGTTCATGCAGGTGACAACCTGCCCCAGGGCTACGTACCTGGTCTAATGTCTCTCCTCCAGGTGGTGTGAACACAGGGCATTCTTCCCCAGCTGCTTTGGCCATCGCCCTTAGCTCACTTAGTGCCCTGCCTTCTGCAACTCCGTATTTCTGCAATGGTCCAACAGACAAAAGTGCCTCAAATCAATTTGCAATACAACAAGTAAATACATGCTTAGGACAAACTTGGAATAATCATTCTGGCAAGAAGCCTGGCTTCCTTTCACTGACTTCATTCTATCTTTTAAACCCATAATGAGAATATACTCAGTAGAGGGCCGTGAACCCTAGAAAATACAGTTGACACCTTGAACTAGACACTGTGTCTAGATGCGTTATAGGGAACAACACACTCAACTAGACAGTGTGGCTTTATTGGACAAATAGATCTGCACAGATTCCAGGACCAGAGACTAATGTATGCAGCAACCAAGTCAGCCACCTCGCATGCCATCTCATCTGGTCCTAATAATAGCACTCGGAGATGGGCATTTTCATCACCATGTTTATGAATGGGAGAGCAGAATTTCAGAGAGGTTAAGCAACTAGCCTATATTCCTATAGCTAATAATCAGCAAATTTGAAATTCAAACCCCGATCTGTGTGATTTCAAAGGTTATTAACTTTTTAGATTCATAAAGAATGAGCCACAGCAAAGGACACAGAAGTCACAAACGAAATACAAACGGCCAAGAAACTCCTCAGGAATCCATAATGTGAAAATTAAAATGGTACCTTTCGGAAGCTATTAAATTGGAAGACCAAAGAGACTACCAATAGCTACTGTTTATGTGAGAAAAACTCTCCCTTATCATTCGTGGAAGTACAAACTGGCACAGCTTTTCTGGAAGGAAATTCAGCAGTGTGTGTAATAGACTTTTCAAAAAGGACACCCTCAACAATTTCATCTGTAGGAAATCTATTAGGCATGTGTATAAAGAATCAACTACAAAAAGATGTTTATTTTAACATTATTTACACCAGTGGAAAATCGAGTCACAACCTAGGTGTGCACCAGTAGTGGCAGCCAAGCAATATCCATTTACGGGAATAATACAGTCACTAATCAGGTGGTCGTATCCACATGCGTGTTTGGGCACTGATAAACACAGGGAGAAAATCCGGTTAAAAACCAACATATAGAAGGGGTACACTTAGAAAAATACATACACAACCAGACAGATAGACAGACAGACTGACAAACATGAAAAAAGCCAAGAGCACACATACCAAAATGTTCACCATATTTGGCATGGTAGAAATTTTAGCTGTATTTTTTCCCAAACTATTCTTACTTTTAGTTCCCCACAATGATAACAGATTGCTTACAGAATAAAATATTTAAAGATAAATCATTATTTATGGTTTATACTGATGATGCCTCAAAATTCTACCACCACCGGACAGAAGTCCAACAATTAATTAAATGTTATTTATAGGAGCATATGCACATTTGTCAGGTGCTCTTCCAATTCTTAAGTTCAAATTCTTTTTCTTTAAGTGTATTTATTTATTTTGAGAGAGAGAGAGTACAAGCAGGGGAGGGGCAGAGAGAGAGGGAGAGAGAATCCCAAGCAGGCTCCGCACTGCCAGTACAGAGCCCAATGCGGGCCTCGAACTCATGAACCATGAGATCATGACCCGAGCCAAAATCAACAGTCAGACGCTTAACTGACTGAGCCACCCAGGTGCCACTCAAGTTCAATTCTTGTATCTTTAATTATAACTGGAACAACCTATTTTATAAAGGAGAACATTAAAAATCATTAGCTCTATGACCATGGACTTGACCTCTGTGTGCCTTGGTTTCTGCAACTGTAAAAATGAGGTTTTAAATCTTAGGGGTATTGTGAAGATTAACAAACCTGCAGTTCTGAGACCCCTGCCAGAGTGTGGTGGGCACTGTGCAAATGCTCACTAATACTACTAAGGCTGGGCAGTAAGCACAAGGAAGGAGGAGGCAGATGGAGAAAACAGATCATATCCTACACTATGCTGACAGCCAGGCTGGAGCTTGGATGGGCTCCGAAGGTAAAAGAGAAACAGTGAATTGTTCTATACAGGAACGCAGCAACCAAGTTTTCCAAAGATTACTCTGGCTGCAGTGTGGAGATTAGATCAGAAAGCGAGAGCAAGGCAGAAGACAGGAGAACCACTGTTCCAGGTGATCCAGGTGATCCAGGTGACAGGGGACACTGAATACAGTAGGATGGCAGCAGTGGGTCTGCAGAGGGATGAACGATTCAAGAACTATTACACAGTGGCCAAATTGACAAGATGATGGTAGGATGTGCAAGTGGGAAGCAAGGAAGTCAAGAATGCGTAGTTTGAGTGACTGGGTAAAGCAGGAGCTACGTGGAGAAAAGATGGTGTGCTCCACTGAGCTAGAAGTAGATGTGGGGCACACACACAGACATCAAAAGTAGGCAGTTTGATATGTGAGCTCAGGCAAGAGATCTAAGCTAAAAATATATATTTGGAAATCAACTGAAATCACAGGAAAGGATGCAGTGACTCAGGGAGAGGGCACACAGAAGAATGGCCAGGACAAGGAGACCGTCTCTCTACTGTGCGATCGCAGGCCTCGTCCAGTGTTCCACTGAACTTGTAATGCTTGTATTAACACTGGAGCACTAGTTCTCAGGCACAGACTGAGCCTTTCCAAGCAGCACCTCTGCGGGAACTCTGGTATGTATTTTGGACAAAAACAGAGAACACAGGCAAATTATGAAAAGCAATTCTCAAAGATGCCCTAGCCATCGACACATCTAACCAGGTACAAAAGAAATCACAGGGCTGATGGGGACATTAGCCAGCTCATGGGCCCATAGTGAAGAGCAAAATTACTGCTCTGGGAGGACAAGCTCAGATCTGAAATTGAGATGTGGCTTTAGCTAAGTCACTATCTCAGCAAGTTTCATTTCTGGTATATAAAATGGACATAAGACAGTCTATTCAAGCTTAAAATTGGGAAGTAGGATGGGGAGGCCAAGAAGAGAACTTTGCACTTTACCTCACACTCTTCTGTACTAGTTCTTATGAGGAGACCTTGCTTTTATAATTTGGGAATTTAATAATTAAATATGATACTATCAGTGAGAATCCGTAACAGCCACTGACACACAGCAGGTTCTTAACATGTTAGCTGATTCCACATCCCTATCAGGAATGCGTCTGATAAACTGAGCTGGTTTACTGATGACTTATTGTGAAGAACAATATGTAAGTACGTTACTTACTCTTTCTCGAAGCCTTGAATCATACTTTACTGTCATATCTTTGCAAACTTTGCTCTTCTCCAATATCCCATGCACAGTCTGAAAATGGAAAGACAATGGTTTCTTTTCTCACAAAAAGAGTCATTCTAGCCAAAATGTCAAAATACATCATAGTATATAAAAAAAGAACTAGAAATAATTTTCCTTTGTGAAAGTTGCCTCTCTTCACACAGATCTGGGTATTTCCTTGTGACCGATCTTCTAGTTTGCAGGTCAGCAAATTAGAGCCCAAATCTAGACCACGGCTTGTGGTCATAAATGAAGATTTATTAGAACACAGCTATTTATGTATTGTTTGTGGCTGCTTTCACAGTACAACAGCAGAGTTGAACAGTTGTGACAGAGACCATACAGCCCATAAAACTTAAAAAAACTTACTATTTGGCCCTTTACAGAAAAGGTTCCAGTTCATTAATTCTGCATTCAGGTGTTGCTACATTGCTGTGAAACCCATCTATTGAGTCTTAATTTCAGTTATATTTTCAGTTCTAGAATTCACACTTAGCTCTTGTGCATAATTTCCAGTTCTCTGTTGTAATTCCATATGTCATTTTTTAATCTGTGCATTCAATAGTTATTTTAAAGTCCGTGTCTGGTAACCAGCTATCAAATAAATCCTGCGGCTTGTTTCTGTCATCTTTTGTTTGGGCTCATTTTTGTTCATGTTTCCTTCTCTCCTGGTGTGCCCGGTTATTTTTGATTAACAAGAAACACTGTATTTGCAAAACTAGAAATAATTTAAGTCCACAATCTGACTTGTTTTTTAACCCTCTCCCCACAAATTAAACATGATCATCATTATGGTTCTATATTGTCACTATTTGTTTACATTTACCCTTACTTTTACCAGTATCTTTGCTCACCCATCTTTTCTGAAACTCAGACTTCCCTTCTGGAATTATTTTCCTTCTTCAATTATCCTTTGAAAGTTCCTTTACAGCCTGTTTGTCTGAAATGTGTTCATTTCACCTACACCCTAGAAAATGTTTTCCCGGGTATAAAACTCTAGGTTAGTCTTTATTATCTCTTCAGTGCATTAAAAAAAATTATTACTGATACTGACAAATTTGTTGATAGTCTAATACTGGACATTAGTGGATGACGTTTGTCCTTAATCTTTGGACTTTGCAATTTTGTTATTGTAAGTGTAGATATGGGTTTCTTTTTATTTATCTCCACTGGGATTTGTCACACTTTTTAGATCTGATAATGTGTTATCTTTCAAAAGTTCTGTAAAACTATCAACTGTGACTTCTTTGACCCCTTTCGCATTCTAACATCTCCTTCTGAAAGACACCAGACCTCATATCATGTTCATTTTTTTTAAATTCTCAAATGTTTAATCTATTTATCACATTGTGCTACATTTCAGTTATTATTTTACATTTACCTATGAGCTAATGATCATTTCAACTATGTTTAATCTGTAATTTAGTAAATCCACTGAGGTTTTCATTTTTGGTTTATCAACTTGTTCTGTGTTTTTAAATCAATTTCATTGAGGTATAATTTACAACAAAAAAACATACCTATTGCTAAGTGTACAGTTCATTGAGTTTCGAAAAATGTATACGACTATCTACATACCACCAAAATCAAGACATGGAAGAATTCTATCACTCTAAAAGATTCCTTTGTGTCCTTTCTAGTCAATCCCTCTCACTCCTGGCCCCTGACAACCATGGACCTGCTCTACATAACTGAAGATTAAATTTATCCTTTCTGGAGTCTCATATAAATGGAACCATACAATATGTACTCTTTGTGCCTGGCCTCTTTTGTTCAGCATGTTTTTGAGACTCCTCCATGTTTTTGAGACTCCTCCACTCCTCCTCACGTTGTTGCTGAGTTGTATTCCACAGCATGAATGTATCACAGCTCATTTATCCATTCATCTACTGATGAACACGGGTGATTCTGCTCTTTGAACAGAAGCTGTTCAAATGAACAAAGCTATTATGAACAAAACTGTTAATTATGTGTACAAGTCTTTGTGTAAACATATGTTATTTCTCTTGGATAAATTCTTAGGACCGAGATTGCTGGATCATATGATTAGTGTATGCTAAAGTTTCACTGTTTTCCAAAGTAGTTGTTCCACTTTACATTCTCACGAGCAAAGTAGGAGTCCTAGTTGTTCCACATTCTTGTGCATTTTCAAATGTTCATGTAATAGAATCTCACTATGGTTTTAATTTGCATTTCTGTCAAGATCAATTATGCTACACATCTTTCAATCTGCTTATTGACCTTCCATATTCTCTTCTTTGTGAAGTTCCTGGTCAAATTGAAATCTTTTGCTCATTTTAAAGTGTTATTCTAATTACTAAGCTGAAAAAAATTTATAAATATGGCTATATATGATACATATATATTATATATAAAATAAGATCCTTGCACTAAGAACCTTTATAAAGCTTTTTCTCTTGTGTTTTCTTTTTTTTTTTTTTTTAATTTATTTTTTTTCAACGTTTATTTATTTTTGGGACAGAGAGAGACAGAGCATGAACGGGGGAGGGGCAGAGAGAGAGGGAGACACAGAATCGGAAACAGGCTCCAGGCTCTGAGCCATCAGCCCAGAGCCCGACGCGGGGCTCGAACTCACGGAGCGCGAGATCGTGACCTGGCTGAAGTCGGACGCTTAACCGACTGCGCCACCCAGGCGCCCCTCTCTTGTGTTTTCTTATAGAAGATATATAGATTTAGCTTTTAGATTTGTGCTGAGATCAAGTGTAAGTTAATTTTTTTGTGTTATATGCAGTAAAGGTCAAAGTTCATGTTTTTCTATATGGATAGTCCATTGTTTCAACAGCCTTTATTGAAAAGAATCCCTGTCAAGTGCTGTATTACCTTGGCACCTCTGTCAAAACCCAATTGACAAAAAAAGATTCTGACTTCCAGGGAAGATGATGGAGTAGGAGGACCCTAAATTCACTTCCTCCCAGGAGTACTACTAGATGACATTCACATCAGTATAAATAAACCAGAAAATGACCCAAAGACTGGCAGAACAAATGCCACAAGTAAAGGTAGATAAGAGGCCACAATGAAGAGGGTAGGAAGGGTAAAGACACAATGGGGAATTAAACAGACCCATGGGCCAGCCATGCGCAGGAGGGAGGGAGCAGAAGGACTGGAAAAGGAAGAGAAACACACAACAGTAAGCCCACGTGGGGAAGACAAATGCCCATTACATTTGGCTTTGAAAACTAGAGGGGTTGAATTTTCTGAGTTCTTAGAATCAGCCGGACTTAAAACTTGGAATTTTAAAAACCAGGGGGTGTGGCTCTGGGAGAGCCTGGAGGACAGAGGACATAGAGCCCAAGCTCTTAAAGGGACAGCACAACCAACAGCCCAAGATACAGCATAGAAGCAGCAGTTTGAAAACTGCCTGGGGTATACAGGAGAGAAAGTTATTTACTAATCTTAGAACATGTCCAGAGGCGCAGCAGTCACAGGGACACTCCCCCAGGAAGAAAGAAGCTGGCATGCAACATTTCCCTCCCCTGCCCCACAGAGTACACACATGGCCAGCTGTGAGAACCAGTGTGGCAGACATTCACTATCTAACTTGCTAACACTGCCACCCACCCCCCAGCACCTTGCAGATTCACCTCCTCCAATACACTCCTGGCCCAAGCCCATCCAGGGCATTGCCACAAGCCTGGCTGTGTGCAAGTAGCTCCTACAGTGGCCAGCACCACTCCAAAGTGACTCTGGCCCTAGGGAGAGGGAAAATACCACCAGCACCACCACCCCCACGCCCCCCCACCCCCCCACCCCCCACCAGACTGTGGCCCTAGCAGTGGGCTGGAGGCAGACAACTAGTCTGACCGCAGGTCCTGTCCACCAATAAAAGCTTCTCAGGGGACAACAGAGGGAAAGTGCCCTGCAGTTCGGTGCTACCACACCTCTGGAAAATGCATGGTCTGACTCAACTCAGGCCCAAGGCAGCCCCAAATTGGCCCACTAGCAATAAAGGGACCAAACCCTGTCCACAACAGATAAAGAGAACCTCTGCAGATGACTGGACTGGCTCAGCCATAACAGCCAGGTGCACACAGCACACATAGTAGACACCCCTGCAGTGTCAGGTTCTAGTAAACAGGGGACACTGCACTGCAGGGCACTACAAGACCTCTTCTTCACAAGGCCACTACCTTTGAGAGAAGGAGACACAGCTGACTTTCCTAATACACAGAAACAGACACGAGTTACACACAAATGAAGAGTCAGAGAAATATGTCCCAAATGAAAGAACAGGACATAATCACAGCAAGAGATCAAAACAAAATGGAGATAAGTAATATGCCTAGTAGAGAATTTAAAATAATGCTCATAAAGATACTCACTGAACTTGAGAAAAGAGTGGAGGACATCAATGAGACCCTTAACACAGAGATAAAAAAGAACCAATCCAAGATGAAGAACACAAGAAATGAAATTTAAAATACACTAGATGGAATAAATAGGCTAGAGGAAGCAGAAGAACGAATCAGTGACCTGAAGACAGAGTAATGGAAAATAATCAACCTGAGTAGGTGAAAGATAAAAAAAATTATGCAAAATGAGAATAGATTTAGGGAACTCAGGGACACCATCAAGCATAATGGTCTCATTAATGGTCATCAAGCATAATGGAGGTCTGACTCCTTTCAGACCTAAAGACACATGCACACTGAAAGTGAGGCAATAGAGAAACATTTATCATGCAAATGCATGTCAAAAGAAAGCTGGGGTTTCAATACTTATATTGGACAAAACAGACTTTGAAACAAAAACTGTAACAAGAGACAAAGAAGGACACTACATAATAAAGGGGATAATCCAACAAGAAGATACAACTATTATAAATATTTATGCACCCCACATGGGAGTAGCCAAATACATAAAGCAGTTTATAACAAACATGAAGTAATCGATAGTAATACAATAATAGTAGGGTACTTCAACACCCCACTTACATCAATGGACAGATCTGAAAAAAAAATTAACAAGGAAACAGTGGCTTTGAATGACACACTGGACCAGGTGGGTGTACCAATACAGAAACAACATTTCATCCTAAAAGAGCAGAATACACATCCTTTTCAAGTGCACATGGAACATTCTCCAGAACAGATCACATATTACATCACTAAACAAATCTCAAAAATTCAAAAAGATCAAAGTCCTACCAAGCATCTTTTCTGACCACAACAGTATGAAACTAAAAATCAACCACGAGAAAAAATCTGAGAAGAACACAAATATATGGAAGTTGAATTACATGCTATTAAATAATGAATGAGTCAACAACAACAACAACAAAAAAAAATCAAAGAGGAAACTAAAAAATACATGGAGACAAATTAAAATGAAAACACAATGGTCCAACATCTTTGGGATGCAGCAAAAGCTGTTCTAAGAGGGAAGTTTATAGCAATACAAACCTACCTCAAGCAAGAAAAATCTCAAATAAACCACTAAACTTACACCTAAAGGAGCTAGAAAAAGAACCACCAGGAGCTTAAAAACAGCAGAAGGAAGAAAGTTATAATAAAGAGGGGAAATATATAAAATAGAAACTGAAAAAAAAAGAGAATAAAACAGATCAATAAAACCAAGAGCTGATTCTTTAAAAAATCAACAAAACTGATAAACCTTTAGCCAAACTCATTTTTAAAAAATAATAATAAAATAAAGAGAGCACTTAAGACCAACTGACAAAAAACAATTGAGAGGAAAAAAAACCAAAACCCACAACAACAAAAACAACCTGGCCATGTAGGTGTGGGTCAATTTTAGACCCCTCAATTGAGACTCCTTTTTTCCTTTTTTCAGTCTTCTTTCTTCCTTAATTTTGGAATGTTCTGTTTCTATAACTTCACGTTCACTGCTCTTCTACAGTGTCTAACCTGCTAATAATCCCCTACTATGTAATTTTCATTTCAGAATACTGTTATTTTTGATCTCTAGAAGATGAATTTGATTCTTTTTATTTCTTCTATTTCTTTCCTCATTATGTTCCTCGAGCACAGATGAGCTTCACTGTTTTTTTTTTTTTTTAATGTTTATTCATTTATTTTGAGAGAGACACAGCGTGAACCAGAGAGGGCCAGAGAGAGAATTCTAAGCAGGCTCCACACTCAGCACGGAACCCAATCAGGGTTCAATCCCATGACTATGAGATCATGACCTGAGCCAAAGTCAAGAGTCAGATGTTTAACTGACTGAGCCTCCCAGGCACCCCATTAATTAATTAATTCATTGTTTAAGAAAACTCAATGCCCAACATGGGGCTTGAACTCACAACCCGGAAATCAAGAAGTTGCATGCTCTACTGACTGAGCCAGCCAGGCATCCCAGCTTCACTATTAAGGTGTGATCTTTCTGAAGTGTCCACTGTATGCTTGATGTACTTAACAAAGTCCCTCCACTTTGGGTGGAAGGAACACAAATGATTCCCAACCTGTGTGAACACTTGAAATTGTCTGGCTTCTGGTTCCCCAGGGACTGTTCTCTCCTGGCCTCATGAGGTTTCACCTACGCATGTGCAGACTGTAATCTACCGAGAATTTAAGGGGCTTCCTATACATACTTCTAGAGTTCTTTCTCTGTGTTGCTCCCTCTTCCAGCACTCTGCCCGACGATCTTTATTTAACCTCCCCAAATTCCAAGCTTTGTCTCCTCAACTCCCTGAGACCACTGGCTCTATCTGGCCTTTCCTGCCAGCATTGGGAAATTACTTCAGGTGGAACACCAGGACAATCCAAGGGTTGATGTTACTTGTCTCACTTCATTTGGGGACCACAGGCCCACACTATCTGAAGTCCAATGTCTATAAACAGTTGTTTCACAAATTTCGCCCTGTTTCTCTAGTTGCTTTTGCAGGAAGACTATATCCTAACCCTGTTATTCCCTCATGGTTGACACAAAGTCCCCTTCCATTGAGTTTTTAGACATTTATTTGGTTCCTTTTTAATTCCCTGGGGTCATTTTTATAGTACTCTGATCCCTAAAGATATTTCAAACGTGTCATTTATTTCTCTACAGTAACATAGTTCTTTTTTAACCATGTCTGGATTCTACTATTTGATGTCTTTGTGAGTTAAATTCTCCTACCTGGTGTTCCTGCTGGCTCTCTCATAAACCTTCTTTGTCTTTTTAAAGATATTTCATTAGGTATTTTTCCCACGCTACTCTAATTTAAAAATTAACAAGGGGCACCTGGGTGCTCAGTCGGTTAAGCGTCCAACTTCAGCTGAGGTCATGATCTCACAGTTCGTGAGCTCGAGCCCGGTATCAGGCTCTATGCTGACAGCTCAGGGCCTGGAGCCTGCTTTAGATTCTATGTCTCCCCCTCTCTCTTCCCCTCCCCCACTCAGGCTCTGTCTCTCTCTCTCTCTCAAAAATAAATAAAAACATTTAAAAAAATAACAATAAAATTACTAAATCAAAATAAAGTACAAAAGTAAAATGAAAAGAAAGAAGTCCTGTTGGTGGGGGAAGGAGAGGATTGGGGGTGTTATCTGCATGTGATTTAATTTCCTACGATTCTGGTAGCAGTTTTCAAGGTTATGACTGTTGATACTCTTGACTCATCAGTCTAAACCTTGACTGTAGAACTTACCTGCCTTGTCCTTGTGAGGTCACTGGAGAAAACATGAGTAAATTTCACATTATTAAGAAATATGCCAGCAGCAGCTGCTTGTTTAAATCCAGTTTCCGAAAGAGGCTCGTCTACTCCTTGTCCTGTAATAGTAAGAGAAGGAACAATAACATTCAAATATATATACATAAGGGATGCAAATAAAATCACATGTAAGAGAATATAATTTATCTACACTTTATTTAAAATATTTCTTTGGAGGGCCAAGCGCATGGCTCAGTCAGTTAGGCCTCAGACACTTGATTTCGGTTCCGGTCATGATCTCATGGTTCGTGACACTGAGTGAGCCCTGTGCTGAGATTCTCTGTCTCCCTTTCTCTCTGCCCCTCCCCTGCTTGCACTTGCTCTCTCCCTCTCAAAATAAGTAAATAAACATTAAAAAAATATATTTCCTTGGTTATTGTTCTACATAACTTTTCAGAGAACTGGAAACAAGTAAATTTAAGCTATAATCCTATAAAGACTCAGGTATTCAAATGTTTCCCAAAAGAATGTCTGCCTAATGGGAATAAGAGGATGAGAATTCAGTTGTCTCCAGCTCTCCCCTCTCTTGTGTGTGTCTGCCCACCCCTTCGTTACCTGTATCTTATTAATGCAGGCTCTAATCTTATGTTCTCCATGCAGGTGCTTCATTTGAATGGTAGGATCATAACCTAAAAAGTTTCCTTTCTTAATCTCCATTGCCCAAATGTCCAATATTGTATTATTCCCTCTCTTCCTTCTTCCCTTTAAAAAAAAGGTTGGAACCTCCATTTCCAGGAGAAAGGCTGATTAAACACTCTGAAGGGTCCTCCCATAACAAAAGAACCAAATAGGTGTGCTGTGTGTGCGTGTTTGTGTGTGCGCGCGCGCGCGTCTCAGGGTATAAGGAAACTCTCCAAGAGGAGATGCAAAGCAACCAAAATACTCTGAGTTGAAAGCTAAATATAAACATTAGAAAACAGAGATGACTTGGTAATCAGCACAAGCAAGGGAGTGTTTGGAGGAGGGAGACTGCTACATGGAACAGCGAGGTAGGAGAACTGAAACTCCACATTCCTGGATGCCAGAGATCCTATAAGGAAGCTAGTATAGTTTCAGGTCTGTAGTAAAATCAAATGCAAATTCTCTTCAGAGCAAATCTGACTTAACAAAGGCTAAGAAGTTTTCTACTAATTTATACTTAATAATAATTCAGCCAATGGAGGTGCCTGGGTTAAGCATCTGACTTTGGCTCAAGTCATGATCTCCAGGTCCATGAGTTCAAGTCTCTCATTGGGCTCTATGCTGACAGTTTTGAGCCTGAATCCTGCTTCGGATTGTGTCCCCCCTCTCTCTCTGCCCCTCCCCCACTCGTGATCTGTCTCTCTCAAAAATAAATAAATAAATGTTAAAAAAAATTTTAATAATTCAGCCAATGACTTAACATACAAGAAAACAATCCTCCATGAACAAAAGTCACCAGAAACAACAAATAACAGATTCAGAATAATTAATACTTTAGACATTGAAATCAGCATATAAAGACTATAAACTATGACTAAAACATAAAGACAGAGTAACAAAAATAAGCAAGTAACAAGAAGCCATCCAAAACAACCAGACCGCTTTCTCAAAGAATCAGACAGATCTTCCAATAACGAAAAATAGAATTGCTGAGGAGGGAAACAATCCTTCAGTGGATGAAAGGAGATTCAGTAACACAAAGGCTTAATGAACTCAAAGACAGGGCTCAGGTTTTTACCCCAGATGCAGCACAGATAAAGGAGATGAAACACATCTCAGATATATTAGAGACATGAAGGAGAGAATGATATTCCTTAACATATTTCTGACTGGAACTCCAGAAAGAAGAAAATGAAGGAGAAAAAATATGAAGAGATAATGGCTGAGAATTTCCCAGAAATGAGAAAAAATATAAATCTACAGATGAAGAAAACACCAAGCAGGATAAATTAAAAGGGGAAAAAAAAAATCCCCCCTAGGTATAAGAAACTGCAGAATACCAAAATCAAATAAAAGATTTTAAAAGCAGTTACAGAGAGAGACAGATTACCTACCATGGAACATGATTTGGCTGAGAGAAGGCTTCTTAACAGGAGCAATGGAAGCCAAAAAAACCCAGCACACTAATATCTCCCAAGTGCTAGGAGTTCTGTCAGTCTAAATTGTCTAGGCTAAAAAAGGTTGAATAGAATCAAAATAAAATTGTCTGGAATGGAAACAATTAAAACTCTCTTTACCACCAACCAATCTGCACCATGGGACCTTTTAAAGAAGATACTTCAGGAATGCAGGTCTGAGATGCAAAAGAAACTATGAGGAGAGAAACTGCTAAATATATATGCAAATCTAAACAAACATTATCTAAATAACAAATTAAATAATACCTACGTCATGTGGTTAAAAAAGGATAGGACTAAGATACTAAGCGATAATCATACAAGTTCTTTGTATTTGGGGGGGAAAAGATGCATAGATATTATACTTCATTAGGTATGAATGGTAAAAATTTAAAGGTAACCATTGAAAGAATAGGTGGGGGCTGAGAGAGGGGAAGGAGGAAGAGGAAGAGGAAAATCAACTATGTAGTATCTATGAAGTAACACTGAAGGCAGCACAGAAAGGTTAAAAGGAAAGCAATGGAAAAATACATACCAGTCAAATTCCAACCCCCAAACAGCTGGAGAAGCTATATTACACTCAGAAATGCAGGACTTTATGACAAAACGATTGTGAGGATTACTATAAATAATCAATGATCTAATTCACTGGAAAACAGAATGACTTTTAAACCTGTATGTACCTAATAAAATAGTCTGTAACTATACAGGAGCAGAACACATAAAGCACAAATTGATAGAATTTCTGGTATTAAAGGATAAATTGGCCATCACAGTGGGATATTCCACATCTCAACCATAAAATCATATTTAGGTCATGCAGGCAAATCTGTAAATTGACAAAATTAGCAAAGCACACAAGATTTGAACAATAAAACAGAGGTTGCTTATTTGACACCTAACTCCAAACCCAACAATTAGAAAATACAGATTTTTGTCAAGCATAGAATGGTAGATTTATAAACACTGACCATGTTCACTGATTTCAAAGAGATATCAAATAAACCATCTTGTCAGAAAGAATACAAAATATAATTGGAAGTCAACCAAAAAAGATGAACAACAAAAAAAAAAAGCTTAGCCATTTGGAAATTTAAAAGATAGTTCTAAATAATTCATGGGTCACCGAAGACAATTTAAGACACCTGATGCCGATACTGACAAAATTACTACATTATCAAAACTGTAGGTATGCAACAAAAATGGTACTTGGAAATACATGTCTTGAATGCTGTAACTTAAAGAACGAAGCATTTAACTGACAAAGTTAGGAAAAGAACACAAATGTGGAAACAGGTGTGACCACAAACACTTTTATTCCGGCTCCATTGTCAGCGTGGAATGAAATGAGACAAGTACTAAAGAACCAGGTGTTAAATCCAAAGGCTAATTTGGGTGGGGCACGTGTCACCAGAAAACAAAGGTTCATTTAATTATCAGACTAGTTTTCAGAAGCGGGAGTCAGGCACACTGGGTATGAAAATCAGTTTCTGCAAACTCCAGATGTCCCTAACCAAAAAAATAAAATGAAATGCTTTTGTAATCACCGCACAGAAATAGTACGTCTGACTGAGAGTTCACCCAAGATATACACGCTAGACTTGCTGGATCACAGGGAGATTAAGATCTGAACCCAAATTAGCAGAACAAGGGAGGAAGAATCTGTTTGGAATAAAGCAAGAATCCTGTATGAGAACAGGAATTCGCTTTTTAAACCTCTTCTTTGTTACTACTAAAAAAAATATAACCACCTTAAGCAGAAAAATACCATTAACTAACTAGCCAGCAAACTTCATGTTTCCAAATATGAAATCATTTTAAATCACAGCAGTTACATTTTAAGACCACTAGACCCAACATAACTCTTTAATCAGCTGACTGGGCCACTGTGAAGCTACCCATAAGCAACTTGGAATCGGGTTCTTTACATCCAGTTCCTTAAGAAACTTATTCCTCCTAGTTACCATCTGCTCTGATCCTATTTCTGTAACTATGATGCTTTAATTCTTTAATACTGCTCACAATACAGAGCTGTCCCCAGGCCCCCCTCCCCCACCAACTCTGATTTGCTTACATATCACATTAACACTAGAGGAGACAGCTAAAATAAAGCATACTAACCTTGAATTATTTTCTCCTTGTTAAATCTTGTTTCTCCACTAAAATAGAGAGGGGGGGAAAAAACCTTTATTACCAAATAGGTTATTTTTGAAATCAGAAAAAAAAATCATCAATGAAAGGTAATGATATTCACAAAGGGAGCATATGAACCTTGTAGCATACTTCACAATCTAACCTATAAACATAAAATTTGTTCTAAATTGATATTTACAAGCATCTACTCTAATGTACTTAGTTGATTTGGGCTAAGAATTTCATACTGACCCAAATTAAAATGTATAAATCATGAATCAATCATAATTGTAAGTAGAATATTCTATTAATATGTATATATAATTTTCATTAAATAATCTTGTTAAAATAAATGTTAACTAAAACTCCTTTCACAAGCAGCAGGAGGAAGCCATGAGAGTTGGTTTGTTGCTGGATTGAAGGAGCAAGTGCGAGGGAACCCGAATGTGGTGGGAAAGAAGTGGACAACCTTTCAGATGCCCTGGCTTCTTCCGGTTCCTAGATCTCCACCTGTTCCTTTTTGTAATGCTGACAACTATCTCGGAGAGGACACTAAAAACTGAGGTTGGGGTACTATGCTTTTAAGAATTAAAAAAACCAAACCAATTTCAAAGCAACTGTTAAGAGTGAAGGACTGGAAACTTTGTCATAAAATAACCATCAACTGAGGCTGGAGGGAACACAAAGTGGAAGGGGAGGGGGATGTGCTATCTGGACGAGACCAGACAACAGTAAAAGCAATCAAATACCAGAAAAGCTATCAAGAACTGAGTTCAAAATTCTTTGAGCTCTTTTTATGTGCTAAGTACAGTGCTAGGCACTGGAAAACAGAGATGAGAAGGACTGGTGGCTACCCCGGGGGGAAAAAGGAGTTGGCTTGTTCTGTGTAGACACTGGACACAAAACTGGAAGGGTGGGTAAAAATAGTAAATAGGTTTCTTTGGATCAAGTTGTTTCCTCATTTGGTACCAAATGTCTACAGCTCATATTGATACATTTCTATGTCAAGGGGAGATGAAAATCCTTTGAAGTAAATTTCACTGCCATATAGCAGCCTGAAGAACAAAAACTGCTTTGGCTATATACTTAGGAACTTGGTTAAGCTTGAGTGCCTCTGTTCTTTGTCTGTAAAACCGGGATGATAACAGCCCCCATTTCACAGGACTCTTGGGGTAATTGAATGAATATAGATAAAGTGTTTAAACACTGTTCAGCTTTTAGTAAGCACTGAATAGTTCTGTTTATAGGTCATTTTTGGACAGAGCTATACAGAAATTGAAGATTCAACATAATGCATTTAAAATCTTGTAAAAATCGTGAAATAAACAATGTAAACAAATAGTATACCATAAAGTCAACACCCTGGTGACCCCACCCAAGTTAACAGATCACCACTGCCAGCCTCCTAGAGCGGGTCTCTTTCCAACCACAATGTCCTCCCACCCCCAGTGGATCACTACCTGGCATTTATTTATTTAGATGCTCATTTGCTTTGCCTTTCTTCATAGCTTTCCCATCCAAGTACAGCATAGGATTAGCTTGCCTGTTGTTGAACTTTATAATGAGTTGCTTCTTGCTGTATGGCAGTCCTGTGTTGCTACCATTCCTCAACATTGTTTGGGAGATACACCACTGTTGTGACCAGTGGCACACTCTTACACTCTCATTACTGTGTAATACTCAAGAATTTCCCAGTGTTATTTATATTGTTGATATATTTACATTGTTTCCAGTTTGGAGCTAAGCTGCTGTGAATAAACATGTTTGTATAGAGCACATCAGATTCTCTAGGGCAGTGGGTGGCAAAGTGGGGCCTCTGAACCAGCATCACTGACACTGCCTGGGGCCTTTTGGAAATGCAAATTCTCAGGCCCCACTTCAGACTCCCGAATCAGAAGCTCAGAGGTTGTGGCCCAGTTCATGTGTTTTAATAACCCACCAAGTGATTCTGATGCACATTCATGTTTGAGAACTACTCAAAGACCGGCACACGATCTTGGTAGAGTTGTACTGGAATATAATCATACCCATTTGTTTACATGTTGTTTATGGCTACTTTCACACTATAATAATGGAACTGAGCGGTCCAGACAGAGTGCATGGCTTGTAAAGCCTAAGCTACTTCCTACCCCTTAATTAAAAGTTTGCAAAGCCATACCTAGTGATCTAGGCCTAGCACCAGAATTGCTAAGCCACAGAGTATGCAAACATTTAGATTTATCAGACAATAGCGAAGTGGTCACAGCAATTTACAACCCCCAGCAGTGTTCCACATCCTCTCCAACATTCAGTAATGTCAGAGTTTCCCATTTGTGCCAATTTGGCACAGAACAGTTCATCTCAGTTTTATCTGACTATATTTCCCTGATTACTGTGAAGGCTCAGGCTCAGGCTCATCACCCCTGCTTTGTTTTAAACAAAGCACTAGTTTAAAAAAAACAAAAGCCTTCACATGGATTGATTTACACAGTCTAGAAAGGAACTCCATCAAATCTTAAGAGTCAGAATCACAAACCCGGGCCTCTGCCTGGAACCTTGTCCCTCATATACAAAAATAGTTGTCTGCCAACCTCTGCCTAGAACAGTGTTTCTCAAACTTGAGAGTGTATCTGAATCCCCTGGTGAGCTTATGAAAACAGAGACCACTGGACCTGACCAGTATGTTCTCACTCTTCCAGACCCAATACAAACAGCCTGCTCCCTGAGGAAGCATTCCCTCCCAGGCACCATTCCCCACCTACCTATCCCATTTAAACACACCCAGGCTACACTCCCATTCCGCCCCCCCGCGGGGGGGGGGGCCCGTACTGTCAGTTACCACCCATATGCTAATTAACCTTTTTAGATGTGTGTCTAACCAGGTTCCAGCTCCTTAAAGGCACAGCCAGAGGTTCCCTTGCCCTAACATACTCATTGCCTAGAGAAAACCCAGGGAAATAACAGAACCTCAGTGTATGTACTCTGCCAATGGAAGGTCATCTGGAAATATCAATCAAAATAATAAATCCGTTTGCCCTTTAATACAGCAACCATAATACTGGGAATACTTGCATTCAACCTTATTTAAAACAGTATCTGCCACAATATTTTTTCTAGTAGCAAAAGCTGGTAAATAACCTAAATATCCACTAACAGAGAACTGGTTACATTAACAAATAAATAGTGGCATATATACATAGTGGAATACTAGGTAATTGTGTCCCCTAAAAAAGAGAATGATTTATGGAAAGGTTTGGAAAAATTACCAAAATATATTAAAGAGCAAAAGCAAAGTGCAGAATAATCTAAAAAGAATGCTATATTTTTAGAAAGGTGGAAAATAAGAATAAACATTTGGACCTGCGTGCACATGTGCACACAAACACCAGAAAGATACATAAGAATTGTTCTGATTTCTGAACATGTGGATGTAACTTTAAAAAAATGTATGACAAATATATGAAGATTTTCATAACTATTTACCACTGATCTGCCATTGTCATCATTGTGGTTAATATTAATAAAATATGTCTTTTACTCCAAAATTCATTCGAAATCATACACAATGGATGTGAAAGAGGGTATTAATCTCTACCATTCAGACAGATAAAGTATCCATGGTGATGATAGAGAAACTGCCGTTTAAAAAAATTCTTTTTGTTTATTTTTGAGAGAGAGAGAGAGAGAGAGAGAGAGAGAGGGACAGCACAAGCAGGGGAGGTGCAGAGAAACGGGGAGAGAGAGAGGGAGACACAGAATCTGAAGCAGGCAGAGCAGGAATCTAGAAAGAGAATTTTTTTCCCAAAAACTTTCATAAATATTTAGTTTTACAGCTATCAGCTTTATCAAGAGGTTTGTATAAATCCTTAAGGCAACTGTTTAAAGTTTGTTTTGGGAGTGGGAAAGAAAATCAGGTGGCTGAAATAGTTTTACTATTAATCTACTTCCCTTAACCAAAGTGTGGCTTGTGATAGTGGCAGAGAAGGTGGAAGGAGCTGAAAGGTCAGAGGAATATATTTTGAAACAGTCAGGAATAACACTACTCATTTTCAAAATCTCCAGTGTGATCCATTTCCAAAACAGAACACCCGACTCTGCAAGAATCCAAATGCTTATGCCAAGAAGTTAAGTCTTATGACCAGCCATTTATAGGTCCCACAAATATGCATCATTCATTTTGTAGGTTATTACACTATTCTTCACTTTAAAAGATTTTATTTTGTTAGTTCTCATTTATATTCTATGGCATTTCTTTAGAAGTCATTTAGAAAGCTTAATTTCCCGATCATATTCTTTTAAAGAATTCGAATTCAATAGATGAGTACTGTTTGCCACAAGACCAAGGCAAATCATGGGAAATGAGTACAGATCTGGGGCATGTTTTCAAAATAGATATGCTTCAGTGTACATGGAAATGCAAAGCCTCACCTGATATTTAATCAAGGATACAGCTTTATCCGAATTCCTCTCTACCAATTAATTCACTCGAAAATATAGAAGATTTCGAGGGCTAGTAACATGGAAACCGTCACTAGATGGTCGGGGTGGGGGACGTAACACACCCAACTCATGATATATTTTTATTTATATGTCAGTCCTAGTTGTAAATGCTCTCCCAATTGATCAATCCTATTCTCAGAAAACAAGTATCATAACTTAACTAACATGTATCTTTATAAAAATTCACAGGTGCCCTAACACTTACTTTGCTTGCTTTATTTATGACCAGAACAATTATTGGCATTCAACAAAAAAGTAACTGCCAATAGAGGTAGCATAAGAAAAGCAAATCAGTTTTGCTATCATTAACTTTACTAATTTATCATCTTTAGGTCATTAAAAACGAATTGAATGAGGTTTGTAAAATTTTTTGTTTTAAGAGCTAGTTAAAAAGGAAGTGAAATGGGATGGTTTTCCAGGCAACTAATTGCAAACAGACACAAATAATATTTCAAGGAACTGGGGCCTTCAATGGGTTATGTAGGTGATGGAATTCCCAATCTACATATATTGGGGTTTTCAACAATGCTGGACTAGAAGATCAGAAGTTATAGTTTAATAATACTAAAAGACTTGAAATTTGCAATCTTGGATATTCTATTCCAAAATGATACTTCTGAGCACAAGTATGTCGAAGATAAACGCACAGGTAGTTACAGCATAAGATTCATAAAGGATTTGGTTGAACTTACAGAAACTGCATTTTAAAAGCTTTCTGGAATTATCTGAAGAGGCACTGTTCACTAAAATTATTCATCTCTTTAAAAATACCGATCATGCTATCAGTTTCAAAGCACTGGACTATCTTAGTTATACAGAATCAGATAATAGAAAAGTCAAGTGCTATTCCCAATATTATGCTAAATGACCCAATCCTGTGGATTCATTATATTTAACTATGGTGATTATTAATCAAGTTTGCAATCGTTTCGTTTCCTGAAAGCGTCATTAATTCTTAGCTTGGAGAATTTGGAAGAGGAAAGAGGGATGATCCAGGCAGGAAAGGCAGCTCACCATAACCCTATCAATTATTTCAACACTTTAACTCCACTCTCCCATGAATAAAACAGAACAAAGCAAACTATTCTTAACACTCTTCACAATTATATTAGCAGAAATAAAAAGTAGCCACTAAAATAGCTGGTGATATTCAAGCAATCTACAAACACTAGGTTTTAACTCAATAAATAAGGAGGCAGAGAGGACAGTGATTAAGAGGATGGGATGGGCTGTAGAGTCAAGCTCCTTTGCTTCAATTCCACCACCCCACCAGCCACCTGACTTCAAGCAAGTTACAGGACTTCTGCATCTGTTTCCTCACCTGCAAACTGAGAAGCAGTCCTCACCTCACTGCACTGTCAGAACTTAATTACAACAGTGCCTGGCACATAATAATGTATAAAGACTTACTTTTAAATTGATTCCTCAAAGGATTTCTATAAGGAATCAGTTTTTTAAACCAAGCCCTTTTTTAAGAAGCACGGAGGAGACAAAATCCAAATTCATGTAACTACTGTCCATAAGAATCTAAACAGAAATCACCTTACTATCAAGGGATGGTTCAATCCAGATTTCCTGCGACTTGTGAACTTCAATTATATGTCAGACACAGTACTGGCTGAGTTCAGGCATCCATAAGGTGCTCAAACACTGGAAAAAGAAGGGCTCTACTTCCTGCTCTGCTACCAATGAGCTATCCATGACCTTAAGTAGGTCATCAAATGGTCATAAAGCAGTCTATAAAATGGAAGGGTGGGGAAGAGACAGAGAGGAACTCAATTTCTAGTTTAGTCATCAAAATCCTGTGAGTCTTACAGGGATAATTCTGATGATTCCTAAGATTATCCTCCCATAAAGGAAGAACAGGACAAAAAAAAAAAAAAGATACCAATTAAAGTCAGCTCGACAAGGTTAAGTCCTATTACTGTTCCTTGTGAACTCTGGAAGTCAAAAACGGTATCTTATTTACCTGTATAATCCAGTCCACGGGCACCTAGCACATATTCAAAATGCGGGTCTGATAAAATTATACATACATCCTAAGGACTGACTACATTTTTATTACAGATGCTCTTACAGAATTAGAAGTTATTTAGTTCTTGAGACACATATCTTCCCCTCCGTTGCACTATACACTCTGCCTCACACTAGTGAGGCAGGTATTTTCACTATCCCCATTTTATGTATTAGCAAACTGACGTCGTAAAGATTACGTTAACGGAAGCCGCGGTTACAAGGTTCCTCCTAACCAGAGCCCGGATTCTAACCCAGGTCTATCCTGCTTGAAAAATCTGTGGTCTTAACCACCCTGCACTGCACTTCCATTAACAGTCGGCAAATAAGCGTTACGAAGGAAAAAAGATAAGAGACATGAAGACGTAGCAGCCTTCAGCTCCACCGTGGAATGTTATGATAAAAATATTTGTTCGGGGTGATGCGGGTTGCAGAGACGAGGGTGGAGGCCCTCCGCCGCCGCCAGCAGTGTGATCTCGGGAGGGAAGAACTAAATCTCAGGTCCACGCCTGCGGCTGCCCTGGCAAGCGAGGGGCGGGGGTGCAGCACAGACGGAGAGGCACAGCGGCGGAAGGCAGCCAGCACACAAATACTGGCCTGGGACGAGCTATCCCGCAAACTCTTCAGGATCCGTTGGGGCGGGGGGTGGGCAACCAGCGGCGCACGAAGTCCGGAGCCAAGGCTGGCTTTTTTCAGCTTTAACTCCGCCAAGTGGCTGCGAACCTCGGCCATTTACTCCTCCGGACCTCAGCGTGCTCATCTGTAACGCCGGACTCCAGATATTTACGACCCGCCTTCCCGGCTCAGGGGCGCCGGGGGAAGAGGGGTCCAACCCTCCGAAGGGCGAGCAAGCAGGGAAGAGGAGGGGTGACAGGTCAACGGTCTCTTCACCCACTCCTCAACAACTCCCTGACGAGAAGGCGACAAGGGCACCCTGCGACAGCAATACTCACTGCCGCACAACGGTCAGCGCGAAGCGGGTCATCTTCCGGGCGCCCGGAGGGAGGGGAAGTGATGGCCCCAGCGCAGCTCGCGTGCCCAGCACCCTCCGGCGCGAGGCTTCTCCGCACTGCGGGACACCTCGCCCACACCACTTCCGCCAAACCCGGCCGGCCGGCCGGCTCCTCCACCATAGGCCGAGGCGGCCGTCTACGTCATTCCAGGAGCGCCAATCAGGGCGGCGAGAGGCCGACAGGGCGGCGGAGAATGGTAAGCAACGAGGCCCCGCCCAGGGCCGTGGCGCTTGCGCCCCTGCGCGCAGGCCTGTGATTGGCGCGCGGCAGGTGCTTGCGGGGCCCGCCCTGGAGTCCGCAGTGGAGGTGGTTCTTGCCCGGGCAAGTTTGGATCCTGGAGACTCCGGATAGAGGAGTGAGCTGGAGCACGGATGTGGAGTTGATTTCATTTGAAGCAGGAATGCAGCTAGTAGTCTTACTTCCGGAGTGTACAGCGCCAGACACATTGGGTCGTATGAGGTTTTAGTGTTAACCCGTAATACTGGGGATGTAGGGTCAGCAAGTTCTGCGGATTTAGATCCACCTAGTTCCTCTCCCCGCCTCGACGGGCACAGTCCTGCAGCAAACTGAAGTCAGATTTTTTTTTTTTTTTTTTTGAGCGCTCTTCCAGACTGGGCCTCATTCTTGGCCTGCTGAGCCCGGTTTTACCAAAGACTTCTGCGAAGACAGTTTATCAAGAATCCCCTTACCTTTAGTATCTAATCAAGCTCCTCTTCCTCCACCCTTGGTATTTAATGGAGCTCCTCTTCCCCCTCAACCTTGATATCTAACCAACTTCCTGTTAAT
The DNA here is from genome assembly GCF_014898765.1 of Herpailurus yagouaroundi. Taxonomy (NCBI): domain Eukaryota; kingdom Metazoa; phylum Chordata; class Mammalia; order Carnivora; family Felidae; genus Herpailurus; species Herpailurus yagouaroundi. The sequence goes on from NW_024412572.1 coordinate 4,185,862, forward strand.
AAGTTTCCATTCCCTCCCTCGCCCTGACCCCTGGCAATAAACCCTATTGGTGCCTGTTGTACTTGGAGTTGAATTCAGTCTCTCTGACACATTGCAATAGTCTTGACCCCAGTTGCAATGGTCTTAAGGTTCCCCTGTCATTTTTGAAGAGCATCTGGTGAATAATGTTTCTTTTACAGCTTTCAGGGTCTTGAGAGAGCTACTTAACCTCTCTCTCAGTTATATGATAAGTAAAATGGGTTAACAGGTAAAGCTTACTCACTCGTGTTAGCTTTACAATGACAAAGCTTAATGATGTTAACTTTTACATTGTTTTCCATGCATTTTTACTTAACTTCTCATATATGATAATGCATTTCTCCCCAATTATATATGAAAAGTTGGGTTTAAAGAACTTAAGTGATGCATGGGATTTATAGGCACACATTTCAAATGTTTTACATGTGTGATCACATTTGTCTCTCAGAACAACTCTGAGGTAAACAGGGTATCTTCACTTAAGATACAAGGAATCTGGCCTAGAGAGAAACTAAGCAATTATTCTAGGCTTACAGTTGGTCAGTGGTGACACAGGACTGATTCGGAGATTTTCAAACCTGCCTACACATTGGAATCATCTAGCACCTTTTGAGTGCCGCGCCCCAGAAAATTAAATCTGAATTTCTGCAGGAAGGATCCAGGCATCGGTAAATTTTTTTTTAATCCCCAAATGTTTCCACTGTACAGTCAGCTTTGAGAACTAGAACTTTAAAACAGTGCTTCTCGAACTTGAATGGGCATACAAATAACCTGGGGATCATCTTAAAATAAGATTCTGATTTAGTAGATTGGGAATAGAGGCCAAATTCAGCATCCCTAGCAAGATCCCAGGGAACAGTCAGTTTTTGAATGAGAGAGGAAGGATAATTCAGAGTTCTAAAAGGGGGCCCAAATTACCATAGGGATACATTGCCTACACATAGTAGGTAGTTCATATAAATGTTCTGAATGCCTGAATGAATGAAGCAGCCCAACAGATTCTCCTGGAAGTTTGAACTAGAAAAAGGAAATTAATTAGGTAGAGAAACCATAAGATTGAACTATAAGGGAGCATGCAGATTGAAGCTATGAAGAAACAAACCACAAATAATACAAGCTTGAGAACAGATTTACAGAGTAGGGAGTAAGGACAGACAAAGGTAATGGAAGAAATCAGAAAGAGAAAAAAAAAAAAAAAAGACAGAAGTAGACATAAGTGTGTAACACAGAGACTACCTGGCCCGTAGTCCCGCAGGCTGCCATAATACCAGATACTTTGAAGGTTCTATTTTTACAATAAAATCTCTTTCTCTTTAAGGTAGTCTGGGTACATTTCTTTTTTTTTTTTTTTTTTTTTTTAACATTTATTTTTGAGAGACAGAGAGACACAGCACGAGCAGGGAAGGGGCAGAGAAAGAGAGAGAGACAGAATCTGAAGCAGGCTCCAGGCTCTGAGCTGTCAGCACAGAGCCGAACACGGAGCTCAAACCCACAAACTGTGAGATCATGACATAAAGTAAGTACTGACCATGTTTCATTCTCTCCCTGGCTCCTATCAAAATGTTTAAAAGACAATAGAGACTAAATTAAAATTTATTAAATGAATGAATGAGGTATATTTGTTATGATCAATTTGTCAAATGAATCATACATCTAAAAATTAGCTGGTGAATGGGAGAGTATTAATCTAGGAGAAATTTAGAAAATTATAAAGCACCAATATTAACATAAAGAATTTTCCAAGAAATGTGCATAAAAAGAATGTTTCATAAACTTTAAGAATCAGAAAAAGAAAACAGGTGAGAGATGAGGATCTTGGAAAGAATGGACATAATCTTGCATTATTCACTCAACAGTTCTGGAATTGCTCTTCAGCTTCTAAAATGAACAAGGAATTTGTTTAAACTTTGTTTTGCTAGAAGTTTTAAATAACCACTGATATACTTTTGTTGGCAACCTATCAAATCACATATGCCCCCCCCCTTTTTTTAATGAAAAATAGTGCTTTGTTATGGTATGGCATATGACGGAATTCTGAATTAGGATCGGCCAAGGTATGCTGAGGTAACAAATTAACCCTGAAGTTTGCCATGGCTTAACACATAATAGTTTCTCTGTCATGTAACATGTCTAACATGGATCAGAAAGGGGCTTTGTTCCACGTAGTTACTCAGGGATTATGGCTGACAGACATCAGTTGCAACACATAGATTCATGATTCCTGGGGCAGGAGAGGAGAACAACTGAAGGTCTTGAACCAGTTCTTAGATGCTTCCTCCATGCATTGTCCAGAGCTATTGACATGGCCCTATTTAACTGCAAATGTGACAGGAAATGTGGGGAACACATAAAGGCCTGCAAGTGGACAATGCCATAAATACTGTGCATGTTGGCGTATCCCAGGATTCTGCCCTTAGCTCTCTTTTTCTCCTTAACTATGCAGTCTCCTAGGTGATCCTATCCAGTGTATAGATGTTATTTATTTCTCTAGCCTGCAAGTTCCCCCAATCTCCACCTACATTTGTCCAGTTACCCACCCAGCATCTTCACTTGGAGCTCCAACAGGCCTCTGGGGCTAACTTTTCCCACACAGAATCTTTAATGTTTACCTCCTAAGACCGCTCACTCCTCAAGTTTTTCTCATCTCATGGCAGTACCCAGTTGCCCATGTAATCCTTGATTCTATACCTTAACCTAACACTCCCCATCAAATTCACCACAAATTCGTGTAGCCTCTGTAATGCAGGGAGTGCTGGACTTTTAGTCATGTTTTCAAATAAAGATTTAATTATAGTCTTCACTGAAGATGCGCCAAGTGTGAAAGGGCTTGATCTACTCAGAATGTAAGATCAGGGAGGAAAGAGAGCATGGGTTTCCCAGGCACTTAAATACTTTCAACAATAGCATTAAGGGTGAAATTATATTGGTACCAAATGCTGGCCTGTTGGTTAATAGGAGTCATGAAATTTCTATTCTTCTTGTTTATAAGTTTTTTAACTAAAGGGTTTTTCTTTTCTTATTCTGAGATTAACACTAAAAGTAATAGACTTATATCTACAGTACTTCAAAGATCTTTGAAGATGCACGTCTTTGAAACTTTAGAGACTCATTTTTGTCATCTAGTCCGTGGTCGTTTTGTGTAAATGTCTCATGTGTGCTCATGAAGAATATGGGTTCACTCGTCGTTGGATGCAAAGCTCTTTGCATGTCTAATTAAGTTTATTTATTGTGTTGTTCAAATCTTCATAAGTCAATACATAAATCTAAAACTTAAAAAAATTTCTATGGGGTTTATCACCCATATCACCACATATCAAGTTATGTGTTGAGTCCATCACTCTTCCCTCTTCCTTGTGACCTTACTACATCCTGTCCTGAGCTTCGTTGTCTCTTGCCTGGATGATTGTGAGAGCTTGTTAACACAGCTCTGCTGCCTGTGCTCTTGTATACCATACACCATCTCCTACTCAGCTGCCAAAGTGATGTCTTTATAATCACATCGTGCCAGCCCCTTGCTGGAAAATTCTCTAATGGAGTCTTATCGCCACTAGAATAAAGTCCCACCTCCTTATCCAACCTCCCACAAGGCCAAGGTGACTTGGGTCCCCTCTAGATCTCTAAACTCATTTCCCTATTCACTCCCCCTCCCCACCAAGCTCCAGCTATAATGCTTCTCTCTGTTCCTAGACCACGACATGCTCACTCATGTCTCAGGGTCCTTGCATTTTTTGTTACTTCTGCTTACAAAGTTCTTTCCCAAGACATTGAGTGCTTTTCTCCTTCTCAGCTTCCCAATCCTAACTCAAGTCACCTCATCAAGAGGGCTTCCCTCAAGCAAAGTAGCCTGCCAGTCACCATCTATCATCCTATTTTATCTGGAACTATATCACTTATTCACTGTTTTTACAGGTTTATCACCTGTCTCTGCTAGAATATAAATTCCTTGAGGCTAGGGACTATCATGTTCTTTTTCATGTCTTCAGTGCCTAGAACAGTGCCAGACACAATTTACGAACTCAATCAATATTTGCCATCATTGGAAATCATGTTCCTAAAGAATATCTAATAATATGGTAACATTCCCCTGATAGGTGAATAAATGGGAGGTGGGGGCGGTGGCGGGAAGGGTAAGATAGAAAACTATTCACTGTGAGACTGATTTTATAAGAAAAAATTCAGGCATTTAAAAAAAGACAAGAAGAAACATGTTATTTGTGTCAAAGATTTCTCTAGGCAATATTTATAATGTTAAAAATTCTTGTGCTCTTTTATTACTAAAGGATTTTTTCCATAAATATATGTGAGAGGTCTTTCACAAAGAAAATTATTCAGAGGGAGGATGAGAGAGAATGTATATATTGTTCTTTGTATGTAGCCACTCACATGCTAAGGCAAGCCAACTTAGTATTATTACCATTTAATAGAGTAGAGCTGAATATTCAAAAAGAAATCTGAGTTGATGGTTATGTGTATTCTTGATTTATTCTGTTTACTTTTACAGACTTTGGCTCTGATTATGTCACTTTATGATTCTAAGATCAAGTTCTTTAAGACCAGAATAGAGACAAGAAAATTTTAAGACTAAAACTGGACAGACAAAACTGACATCAGATATCAGTACAAACCGAGAGACTCCAGGACCAACTGAGAATTGTGGTTTTGCAATTACCCAAGTTATTTCTAACAACACTACTTTGCTTTGTCCCACTATTGCTTTCAAGTTGGAAATTATAGTGGTTTATGCAAATTTAATAAAAGAGAAAGTCTTCGACTTTTACTGGCAGGGATTTTCTTGCACCACCCACTGTCATAATTGATTACATGCTGTACCCTGATGGAAACACAGAATTTCTAGGCCAACACAAAATCACAAATACATGGTAAACCATCTGCTTTGTCCAGTGACTGAGAAATAATAATGTGACCGATGATCCGAGTGAGAAGGGGCTGCCAGTCCAACTGTGCCCAGTCCTCCTTCAGCTTGATGTCTGAAGGTGGAGGGAGATTTGTTTTGGCAGCCGCTCTGCCAGCATCTGACATCTGTCACCCATAGTTCTCCATTATTGCTCGTTCCAAAAAATCATATCTGTCAGTCAAATAGCTTTTCTACTGATGGACAGTCGAAGGATGCCTTCTCAGCCTGACGTGCTTCTGGGGAACTCCCCTTTATTTGAATACATGTATCCACTAATCCCTTTTCATGCCTTGCCTTTGAGCCTGTCACTTAGTGGGGAAAAGAACTCTCCCCAAGCCCAAGTTCATTGCTATTTGGAAGAATGGCAGCAGCACGGAGGGGATACAATGAAGGTTATAAATGCTTACAGTTTCACTGCTATGGTATCAAGAGTACTCTCCTCTAGCAGGATCCACAGAAAAACAACATTCCCCCCTCCACCGCTGGCCTTTTGGAAAATTAACATATGCATATATAACACCTTTAAAAACAATTCACACGGTATTGATGTGTTTGCATGTATCGGACTGGCCCATTCTTGTTCTTGCTGTGTAGTACACTTTACATAGACTGCTTCACTTAATCCTCTTAATCCAGCGAGGTCTCCTGTTTTATAAAAGAACAGTCTCAGAGCTCATACAGTGGCAGCCTTGGGATTCAAAGGCAGATCTTCTTGCTTAAGTGAGACTCTTTCCACTATGGCACCCTGACTCTCCCCATCACAATACACATGACAGTCTGTATGAAACATACAAATGTATGGTACAGTCAGTAGTACTCCAGGCAAATAGGAAGTACTAGGGAGGTGGCGAGTGGGAAGGTCAAGGCTCTTGCTTTTGCCACAGCCTGGACAAAATGCTAAGAAAAAGAGAAGACTTAGGACCCTAAAATCTTGGTCTCTTGGTCCTAGTATCTAGAAAGATGTAGAGTGTGAAGCAAGTAAGGCAGTAGAAAATGCCATAGCAAAGCAAATTTTCCATAGTGTCTTCATTTTGATTTTACAGAGACATATGGAAAATGTAAGTTATGATTGCTTTTTCTTTTCCTTTATTATTATTATTATTATTTTTTTTTTAGTAATCTCCATGCCCAACATGGGGCTCAAACTCATGACCCCAAGATCAAGAGTCACACACTCTTCCAGATGAACAAGCCAGGTGCCCCTGGATGATTGCTTATACAATATCTAAGGCATCAAGACCTTCCAGGAAAGTATTGACCAAAATGCCCAGAGGCTCATTGAACTGAGCCATGAATATAAAGTTGCAGAAGCCTGAGTTCTCGGACCACTTCAATGCCTCCCCTGCTGGGCAACCCTAACCTAAGAGTGTCATGGACCCATGAGGGTCCCCAGCTCCTGCATCCCTGGTAGGATGGTATTTTTTGAAACAGTACTCAGTGTTTTTCCTCCAGTATTTGTCCCCTGCATTTTTTGGTACTTTATCCTGTGTCCCCTTTTTCAGGAAAGGGAAAGTGACAATAAAGAGCCTAGGAAAAGAATCTCTCCCCCAAGGATAATGAAATAATCTTGACAGAAACAAAGGCTTACACAAAGGTGATGAGAAGGCTCCCTTCCCTGAATGAACTAGGATTCTCCATATTGGTGGGTCCCTGAGAAATAGGGACAAACTAGTGACGTGATTTTTTTTAATTCATTCATTTTTATTTTTAAGAGAAAGAGCAAGGGGGGAATGAGGGAGGCGGCGAGGAGCGGGGAGGAGGGGGACAGAAGACCCGAAGCAGGCTCTGCATTCATGTCAACAAGCCCGATGCAGGGCTCAAACTCAAGAGCCGTGGGATCATGACCTGAGTCAAAGTCAGACACTTAACTGACTGAGCCACCCAGGCACTCCATGGTGATGTGATTTGTAAATGACATAAGTTTTGGGGCTTGGGGGGAAAGGATCCCATGCTCCTTTCCCAGGAGGAGCTCCCCGGGTCAGAGGGAGAGACCCCCAGAGAAGTGGTAGCTGTGCAGTGCCCTGGACAGAGCCCACAATAATCTTTTAGTTCCAAGCCCCAGCATCATGTGGGAACAGCAGAGTATTTCTTTTACATCCAAGAGCAGCAAAACGTCACCAAGAAAGGCCCATTTGCAATGTCTGCAGTTTTCTTTAAACATTATAGAATATATGGCCTATATGGGTGATTCAGGTAAGCTATAACCCAGATACCACAAGCATTCTGTCTTGGTTGGCTCCAGCTGCTGTACCAGAACACCACGGACAGGGTGGCTTAAACAGCAGATGTTGATCTCTCACCATTCTGGAGGCTGGACATCCCGGGCTGGGTACTAGTACAGTCAGGTTCTGGAGAGAGCCCTCTTCTGGGCTGCAGACCACCTGCTTCTCTTTGTATCCTCACAAGGTGGAGAGAGAGCTAGCTAGCCCTCTGGCTTCTTCTTTCAAGGGCCCTAATCCCATCCGTGATCCAATCACCTCCCAAAGGCCTCACCTGCAATACCATTATACTGGTGATAAAGAGTCAACATATGAATTTGGGGGTGAGGGGGGGACACAAACATTTAGTTCATAACACATCCTAATCAAGGATGTACCATCTAGGGGTGGCCCACAGCTATCCTTTTTTTTTGTTTAATGTTCATTTATTTATTTTTCAAAAAGAGCAGAGGAGGGGCAGACAGAGAGGGAGACAGAGAGTCCCAAGCAGGCTCCAGGCTGTCAGTGCAGAGCCCCATGTGTGGCTCGAACCCACAAACCATGAGATCATGACTTGAGCCAAAATCAAGAGGCAGACACTTAACCAACTGAGCCAACCAGATGCCCCTGATCCACAGGTATCCTAATCAGAAGAACCATAGTCCACAAGAACTTCAGTTATCTGAGTCTTGATTTATAATGGATACTTTAATTAATATCCTGAATTTCAGAAATGAGGTTGTATTGGTGAAAATAGCAGCCTGTCAACTCTAACAGTGCAAGTTAGTTATAGGCCTCACTGAAATCCAAATAGGTATATTAGACACTCCTCCTCCGAATAAACAGAATGAGGTATCTAGGGGAACTGGCCTAAACCTTCAGGGTGTCATGGAACCTCATACGTTAAACAGCCCTCTGTCCAGCCATAGGATCAGGAGGCCTTCTGGTTCCTTTTGCTGACTCTAAAGGTCAGATAATCCTACCTTTGGAACTTTACCTAGAGGAATGAAACCTTCACGCAAGGTAGTGGTAGAGACAGAGCCCTGTGCTGTTACAGCACTGGAGGACAGACGGTGTGAAGCATTTAGGGCCTTCTGTGTGTCTGCTAAATGTCTGCATGGATGTGCTGCAAAATTTAGTCCAAGGTTTGCTTGTAAGTGGATAGCAAGGTTGCAAGGGAGTGGCCAATACTCACACACTTAAAATTGTTTAATGGCTACAAATACCAACCAAGACTTTGAGAATCTACTTACGTCTGTATGCAGTCATTGATCCCGAAGGGGCTCTGCAGGCTTGAACTGGAGGCCTCAGGATCACTTCCACCCCACCCCTGCACCCCACCCTGAGTGCTGGGGCTAGGCAAACCCAAACAAGAATGCAAACCTGGGAAGACAGAAAGCACACTAAGAATGGCCCGAGAGGCAGAGTCTTCCGGTCAAAACTAGTTTTAGGGGAAAACTATTGCACTCCTGCTCCTGTGAGCTCTGGTTAACAATCGCAGTGGCTACACTTGTATAAACCACATTTACTGAGAGGAACCTGAACAGAATCACTGTGAAGAATAACCAAGAAGCAAGGCAAAATGCTGGGAAAGAAAATGCTACTTCCAGGATATAAATCCACCAAAACTTCTCCTTAGACCGTAAGGCCCTTTTCTTTCTTTTTGGACCTTGTCTTCACTGAAGGTGACATTCCACCTGGCGATTTCAACAAGCAGTATCATCCAATCCACCCCACCTCGGCTGAAAGTCTCACTCTCTCAGCTCAATCCTCAGTAAGCAAAATTCAAATAAGTCAAGCAGCCCGGCGTGGCAGGAGATACGTGGTACCTAAGTAAGCCACATCCGGGTTCTGGTCCTACTCTGATTCCTTATTGTGAGCTGTGTGACGCTCAAGTCACTTAGCTACAAAATGAAGTATCAAATGCATAGCAGGTTGTGAGGATTACATAGGATGCTCATGAAAAGCTCTTTTAAAATCTCACAAAAAGCACTTAGCTGCTAGTTATCTAAAAGTCTCCCGCATCTCAGTGCCTATGTTGGCCGTGTTGAGTAGCTAAACAATTGGTACCTGTGACATTAATTTTTCAAAAGACCGAATTAGGTGCCTGTCTCATGTGCCACTTTAGCCTGGGGACTGCTACCGTTCATCAAGCTCTGGCTGTGTGCCAGTCATGAGGAAGTGCTCCAATGAGTTAACTCACGAGGTACTGTTATTATTTCACCCCATTTCACAGATGAGGGAACAGACTCACTGAGGGGAAAAGTGACATGCCCAAGGCTACAAAGCTAGTGGGTAGACCAATGGGGATTCCAGAGCAGGCAGCCCACGAGACCACCCTCTTCTTTGCCACCACGCTCAAGTAGCAGCCGTTGTGTGACTTCTCTGTTTCTGCCATTAACCACCAAGACCAAGCAGTGCAGGGACGTCATTCCTGGAAAAGCAGGTACTGAAGAAACATCTGTTGAATGAAGTGTTTGGTGCAGAATGCCTGGCATCTAACCAGCCCCATGCAGTCTGTTGGAGGGATGAGCAGTGTCCAGGAGCCCCACATGTGAAAGGAAGGGATAAAAAGTCATCATTTTAAGGGACAGGATACTGAAACAGCCATGGTATTTGTGCTTTTCCTTTTTGTAAAAAATTAATTTATTCAAGTAAATTTATTTATCCCCCACACCCAACGTGGGGCTCCAACTTATGACCCTAAGATCAAGAGTCGCATGCTCCTCTGAGCCCCTGTACTATTTCAACGGATTGAAAAATCTTACAGGTGCATCTTCTCACGGGGTCATTGAGGCACCACGAAAATGAAAAGAGCCTACAAAACAAACAGAGAAAAAGCTCATCTTGAACCCTGTCCACCTGGCCCACCTGCAGACCTCAGTGTGGACTGAGCACAGGGGTCTCAAAGGAATTTCAAAATCTGGCCCAGCCCCTGGTTATCTGATCTAAAAACCCATAAAGAGAGAAAAGCAATTCTGAAGGCTCATGGGGAGTAGAGGTCTTTATTTGGGGCAGAAAAGTGGACTAAGGATCCCAGGCCTGTTCCACCTGGGGCTTACGGGGGTCCTACATCATAGCAGAGAGGTTAAGACTGACATATTTTAGGCTGCAGAGTGGCAAACACAGTAGGGGACAGGCAGGTGACATCAATGAGTGAGTCAGGCTCAGTGGATGCTAGGGGGCAGAAAACGGGTCAGACCATCATCAGCTGCATCCCTTATTGTCCCTTGGGCCTGTCGTTGCCGGGATGTGGATTTAGCAAGAGTAGTTAAAATCCCGACTTTTATGTGGAAGCTCTCATCTTACATTGGCAAGTAAGTCCAAGGCCATTTAAATCATGGTGAGAGGCAAACTAAATGTGTCTGCAGGCTGCCAGTTTGCCAATCACTGAAGAGAGTCAGAAGTCATGAATCACACCAGCCCCTGCCAGATGGAGTCAGAATGTAGTAGTAACAGAGAGAAGCAGGTGAGGGAATTGCTGGTCCCTCTGGTGGCGGGAAAGAGGGGTTCCTTCTGGGCAGTCATCCTACACCTGTTCACACAAGCACTTTTTCCTAAGTTGTTCCTGTCTGTGGTATTAGTGCCACCTTGTGGATTTCCCAGGAAGCACCGCATGTTTAGACCTGTACGTTGACTCCTACAGAGGCCAGAGGGTAGTCAGGGATGGGGGTGACCAGTTGAAGCCAGAGCCAAAGCAAATCACCACACATGAAACGGAAGCCATGTTTTGGATAAGCAGAAACTCAAGGCTCCAGTGGGAATACTGAGGTGGGGCCAGAGGGGCAACTTAGTTCTGCTGGACTGAGCCTTGGGTCAGAGCTGATAGACTCTGCCCCTCCTCCGTGTTGGGGAGGCCCTCAGAGCCCAGAGCGTGAAACCCTCCAGTTCATCATCTTCAAAGTGCCAGCCTTAGTTCTTTAAGCCTAGGAGAAATTGGGTAGGTAGGACTCAAAAATGAGTGTCTGTTGCCATGTTCATCCGGTTTCGTGAGGACAACGTTTACGGCATTTCAAATTCATTATATGTGTTCTTAAGCTTTTTGAATATTTTCTCTTCATATTTTAATGTGCGTTACCCATTCTCTTCCCATCCCCTTATTTTTTGGAAAAGGCCAAACTGTTGTTTCTACTTTTTTCCAAACTATGCTGCATCTTACCAAAACTGTTTTCCTAAACCTCATTTGTTTGAGGAAACCTGTCCCATCTCAGAAAGTGTCCCCTCCCACACTTGGGGCGCCCTGGCCTTTGCTGTTAGAGCTCCACGCAGTCTTATCGGCTATGTGTTTTGTTTCCCCATTGAAAGCTCCTTAGCCGCAGGGCACGGGTTTTTTCTCTGCTCTTCCTTAAAGGCTCAGCATAGGCCCTGCACACATGTTGGCTGCGGATAGGCTGGACCTTCACATTCATGGTCACCTTCACATTCATGGTCACCAGTTGTTTTGCTGTTGTTACTGCTGTAAGGGCAGGGGAGAAACAGTCTGGTGCAATATTCAGTTTTGAATACTCGCTTCATGACAGTGTGTTGAGAAGACTACTAAGCCAACTGGAACATTTTATTCTGGTGTTACCTCTGTGTCCTGCATAAAACTTCCAGATCTTTTGAAAGTCATAAGAAATACAACAGTAGTCACCAGAGCACAAAAGACCTGGGATTTCTGGTTCTTTGCTCCATCACAAACTCCCACTTTCACAAAGGGCACTTGTGTCTCAGTTTAGAGATTTTTCAAGTGTAGGATGAAATGGCTCTGAAAGAACCTGTAAAGGGGACCTTAGATTTATCAATAGCCAGCTGTGTGGAATGTAGCACCTGCCTTGTCTTCTTCCCACACTTAGACATCCACAGTTCTGAATGGGAGAAGCCCTCGGGGTTACTGGAAGGCATTTGGAAGGAGTGGTGTTGTCCTGTAACAGACAGGCACGGCAACACTGCAGGACAAACAGATGGGGGAGGGGTGGGAGGGAGGGACCTGGCTGTACAATGGGTCTTGCAGAAGAGAATTCCAAGGATGGTTAGGAGTGGCAACTGGGGTCCTTGGAAACTCCCAAGAGGCCTTACGGACTCCACTAGGCAGAAACCCAAGAACAAAGTTATCCCTGCTTGTCTCCAAGAATGGTGGGTATCAGTGGGGGAATGGAGACAAAGGGAATTTTCTAGGGTCCTTGTAAGACTAGAAATCCTGTTAAGTGGAGTTGGTGGAGAATAACTGGCAATCTTAATCTGGACTTTCCCAATGACCAGTTGCAACTCAGGTCAGAATTAAACGGGAAAACAGCCTCTAGTCACTTTGAAAGAGACAGGGATCTATAGAGAGCATGAGTGTTTATAGCAACATCAAAATGGCCATGAAGCCATTGCCTTTTGCATTACCCTCAGAAGCTGGTCTGAGGAGCTGTGGTCCAGGAGCAGCTAGGAACAGAGCCTGGCAATTCATCAAAGTGTGGACTCTCTCACCTCCTTCCTAGGCTCTGCCGTACCACCCCCCCCCCCCAAAGGGTAGCTATGGCCCAGTCCTCCTGGGAGAGTTATCAGTGGGGCGCCACGAAGAGTAGCAGAATGGAGTCAAGAAAGCTACAGAGGTGGAGTTCTTCACATCCCCCCTAGAATAGAATCTGGAGATGGCACTCAGGGCCTCTGGTGCCTCCCAAGGCAGGGATGCTCACTCACAACAGGAGTGAACAGCTGGCAGAAGTCAGGGATAAGCCCAGTCGTGACAGCAGGGATCTACCCACCTTAGGAGAGAAAGGTGGGCTGAGGCTTCTAGTGCGTAAGATGGCTACACGGGGGCCCCAAAAGGGAAAAAAAGATTACTTGTCTTGTGATAACACAGACACATGTAGATTTGTGTTTTATGCCACTACCAATTGTTGCCAACAGAGTTCTGACATGAGAAAAGATATGTTCTATTCCGAGGACTGCTGGTCTAGAAATAAGTCGAAGTGGCCAGAGAATTTAGGTCAAGGTGAGTTTATTGTCCAAATAGCATAACCTAATTGCATCCAAAACCATTTGCAAATCCATCTTTAAGCTAGTCAAAATAACAGGCCATTATTTTTAAAAATCACTTAACACTGAACAGACAGGACCTCTTAAAAGGCAGCTGACTATACCATGTCACCATCATAACCAAGAAAACACTTTTGCCACACTTCCTAAAAAACCATTTGTTTATACTGATCATGCTACTTTAGCACTTGCTAGCATCCTGACCAAATAAGCACCCACACCTCTTATAGAGTACATTGTGAGAGAATAACATTGACTCGATATGGCATCACACTCATTTTAAAGCAAAAAAAAAAAAAAAAATTATAATAATAATAAAAGAAGTCCAAGACGAGAAACTGTAACTGAGAGAGAAAGAGATCTGAGGTACATGGTACAAGGGTAATGAACATAATGGAAAAAATCCAATGGCCCAGTGATTTGCTGGGGATTTAAGAGTTGGCCAACGGTAAGAACAAAACCCAATTAAAAGAAACAAAAACAAAACAAAACAAAACAAAACAAAACTTTTTTTTTTTAAAGGACAGGCACCTGTCAAAATACATTGGATGCTGTAATGTCTAGTCAGTAAGGCACTTTTTTCCCCAAAGTAGGCTGCAGGCAGAGGAAGGCATGCTGCAGCTACAGTGTGCACGGATACAGTTGCTGATGGCTTCTTGAAACCTGAGCCAAGAATCGGGTCTGATAGTCCAGCCAAGTCTAAAAGCAGAGACACACAAATGTCTGGCTGAAAGGACTGTTCTGGGCTGTTTAGAATCCAGAACCGTGAAAAAAGCCACGTGGTATGAGAAAGTCATAAACCTCCTCCTGAATCTTCCTGCCCTATTTTGTACAAACGGACGACAGCACGAGTAGCTCTTAAAAACTGCTCCGAGCCCACACCACTAGAAGCCTGCGCTCACTCGTTCTATAGCTACAGTTTGTTGGCTTAAGGGGACTTTACCGTCTCAGCACTAATTTCCCTTTTAAAGCTATACTCAGGGTTGGACTGTCTCAAAGATAAACAAAGAGGAATCCTTTTGGCTTAGAAGCCAACTGGCTTACTCAGACTTCCTCCCCATTCCTCCCTCCCATTCCCACACTACCAATATTATCTTCTTGAACTAGAAAATCATTATTTACATGATATAAGGTGCAAGTCTATTTCTTCTCCCAGCCCTGCCCCCTATGGCCCATGGAGAGAAAATTCCCCCCCACCTTCTTTGAGAAAGTCATCCAATCCTGCCTAATGCTCTTTAACATCATCCCCAGAGCCCCTGGGGTAGCGTAGAAGGCCCCAAGGGTGCCAGACTGCAGGAAAGCGACAGTTCCCCATGAAGAGGAGCCCATCCTGCTGGCGAAGGGACGACAGCGTGAGGGTTGCTTTACCTGACCCACCTCCTGTACAGAGCACATAGACCAAAGGGGATCTGGCTTTAAGACATGGTGAACTCTTCAGTGGGGTCCTGGGGCAGTTCCAGAATAAAGCCTCCCCTAAGATAAGCTCCTTGCTCTGAGGAGCCCTCCTCTCAACACGGGAAGACATTCTACTGAGGGACCTGTCCCCAGCTTCCACCCTGCAGGGCTTCTTGGCTGTTACAAACCTGCATGCAATTGAATTATGCTTAGCATATATTTTTGGCATACTAGGATTTCTCCCCCGCCCCCGGGATTTGGCCAAACTAGGGGAGGGAATAAAATTTGGCAGGCTAGGGGAACAACTTAGCCCCCACTGATGGAGAAAAACAGTAATAGCAATGACCAAAAAAAAAACAAAAAAACAAAAAAAAAACCCAAAAAACCGAAAACTGAAACAGAGAGGAGGAAGAACAGATAGAAAGACAACAAAGTAGAAAAAGACCAATAGGTTTGGAACCCCATTTGTGGGAGGTGAGAAAGAGGAAAAAAAAAAATCTGTGGGGGAGAGCTGAACTCCGTCACATAAAAACTCCTACCAAGGAAACCAAGATCTAAGGAGAGGGCATCAGCTACTTTAACAAATCCAGGCTTCCTTCTTTTATTTAAGGAGGGAGCAGGCAGAAAAGCCAAACAAACTAGCACCTTCCCCATCAGCCACACCACACCTCCCGTCACACCAGGCCCCGAGGGCAAGAAGGAGAAAAAGATCACCCCAGTGGCACCCAGGAAGTTACAGACTGCAGGGAGAGTCTGCAGGCCTGTTCCCTTCCTTATTCATCAGGTTCTCTCATTTGCTGCTTCTGTTTGAGCCAGGGACAGTCACTGTTAAGTGACTTCATACCTCGCTTTCTTTAGGCTCCAATACTCCCAAGGACTTTAGGGACCACGTATCCTTCCATCCCGTGTTACTCCTCACGGCCCCAAAGAGTATCCTGTGCAAAGTGAGCTCTTGACAAAACACTGGCTGCTCAGCTTTCCTCTCCAAAACTTCAGAATTTCACAACCCACCGCCCTACCAGAAACTCCCTAGAATTTTAGGGTCATGCTAACTCACCAAATCCTGAACCCTTCCAAACATACTTCAAGAGAGACTGACTCCTCTGGAATGGCATCTCTGTAGAGACACAGCCTCTCCACCTCCCTTCCACTACCAACCCAATACTTATCTGACCTATTTTCCCAATCTTGCCAACTCAATGCAATTTAAAACCTGAAGTCCATGTAGTGCCACTCAGCAGAGGGGCTGGCTGTGCATAGTGCCAGCCTGCTGCAGTCAGACAGGTAGGGGAGAAGGAACCCCCACGATACCACACGCTGCACATTCACATGCCCACAGATTCAGATCTAGAAGGGCCTCTGAGATTATCCTACACTGGGGATGCCCATGTCAGGGAAGGGGAAAGCTAGAGGGGAAGCTTTCAAGATGAAAGGACCCTAAGCAGATGAAAGCCCTGCTTTATGAAAGGGCCACAAGATGAGGGTCTCCAAATAGCCTGCTGGAATTCTTTTCAATCTGTCTCCAGATACCTGGTACCTAAGTGCAAATTATGACTTCCTAGTTCACTGCATAAAGGTTTTGCTGAATGTCTGCCTTGGGGGGGAAGGGGGAAGGGAAATCCCTTGGTTCAATTGTATTTTTTCCATCATGATGAGGATACCGGAGTCAAAATGGAAGCCTGATGACCTTCATGACTGAAAAGGTCCCTGGGTGTGAGACCCAGGACCCAAAACCACCCTACCCTCCACTGAGAGGGGCTTGAAGCCTCCTCCCCAACTTCTTTCCCCACACTAATGGCTTCCAAGCAGAAACTATGCAGCTGTGAGGTATTATGAAAACAAAAATGTGAATCATTTTCTTTTGTAGCTATTGATTTTGTCCAGTAAACCTGAGGTAAAGAATGTTCTGTCTTTGAAGAATGTGATCAGAGAGAGAGAGAGAGGGAAAAAAAAAAAAAAAACCCAAATGGAAAAAAAAAAAAACAAAACCACAACAAAAAAAAAAAACCAACCATGAATACGCTACCAGAAGAAAATAAACTATGGAAGGGCTTTTCCAGTACGAAGAACTCCTATCTCAACCATCTACTTCAGGACTTGGGATTTAAGCAGTAAAATAATATATTATAAAAATGTTTATAAAATAGCAGCACACTCTGTGAAACATTACAGCTAGGTACTGTTAATGTGAATAAGGATGAATGATCTTAGCTTCTTAGCAGCGCAAAAAAAAAAAATAATAATAAAAAACTGAACACAATAAAATGAAAAATAAGAGACCCTTAGATTTTTCTCCATCTTCAACCCTCATACTACGAAACAAGGCAGAATCTGTGTATAAAATAATTCTTCAAAGCAGCCCTGTTCTGATTTTTCTTTTTTACTCAAAAAGGCAAATATTTTAATAGCTTCATTACCTGTCAATTATAATTGTGCAAAAAAAAAAAAAAAAGTTGTTGCTCCAACCTCTTTGCTAACTGAATGCCTCCAAGAAGTGGAGAGGAAAAAAAAAATTCAAGTACGCTGAATACAACTTTGCAATGAAATTAACAAAAAACGGAAAAGGGAACACAATGCCACACTCTGATATTCATATTCAGCTGTCTGTCTGCACCAGCAATAACTTTTCTTTCCATGTCCAAAGGAGAAGTATATAGGTGGGAATTCAGATCCTTCTGTGCCATCAAAATGTAACAGCTTTTTGTTTGTAGGCTTTATGGAGGAATGTTGTGACAGGGATGTTGGTGGAAAGGGGTGTCTCTTGAGTCCTGGTAGGGATACCAGAACTGTGTACCAAAGAATGTCAGATACCAGAAGTGGATAGTCACCTGACTGAGGGCTGGAGGGGGAGGGGCACAGGACAAGGGAGGAGTCTATCCAGCATGATTTGCATAAACCATCCCATCTATCCCTCGGGAACAATTTTTCAAAGTGCTTTTCGAATGGAATGGTTTATAACAATGCTAAACTGTGGACCAGACATGCCAATCAGCACCAAAAATCAGTTGTTTTTTTTTTAATAAAGGATGCCAAGGTCACATTACCCTCTTCAATACATTAAGAGAAAAGATTCCATTCCAGATCCCACCCTCGGTCTCCATCTGCCTCCATTTCATAGGAGTTTTGGTTATGGCCCAAAGCGAAATTGCCCCTTTTGATAAAAACACGGTGGTGTCTGCCACGAACCATGTTTGGAAGAAGAAGCATGATGTCAAAAAGACACGTGAAACCCAGGACCCCATCACCTGCGTCCGACTGGCAAAATAAAACCTCTCTTTTAGGTAGCAGCTACTGTAGACAGCAAGAGTTCGCAACTAGAGATTCAGCTATGCTCCTGACTTAGTGACAAACAGGTGGTCGAGAGCAAAGGTGCTTCCACGTCCAAAATGGTTCGACCGCGTTAACAGATTGTTTTGTCCTCCCTCCCTCCATCATGTCCCTTATTTCTAATTCCTTCTTGAGTTCATTGCTTCGCAATCTAATGACGCCATAAATGGCACACGCAGTTCCTTGAAATTATCCTAAAAGGGGTGTGTACGTGCTAGTTCATAACATGAAAAAAAAAAAAAAAGCCTCCTCTAATTTGTTCCCATATTTGCAGGCGTACATTTTTCTCTAGCTACTCTGCAGGGTCTCCTGTAAGCATTTTACTATTACTTTTAACATAATCAAACAATAACTGTTCGCATATAAAGGGATTCCCTTCTGTTGTACTTCAAATAGGCACCAAATGCTTTTAGTTATTCCATTTATATAGGACCTTTTTCTCTCACTTCTAAAAGATCTTTCAATATGATCTAGGTGGGGGCAGAATTTTTTTTTTTTTTTTTTTTTTTTTTTAAGTTTCATCCTAAAACATAAAGAACAAAACACAACCAGAGAGAAGGAGAGAGCAGATGTGAACGCGTCTCTCCCATTCGGCCCGACTGCATCCTCACAGGTCAATATCCCGCACGTCTGTAGGGGTGCTGGCCTGGTCCAGTTCATCCTCCGACTTGGACCCATCCCCCTGGTCCTGACGGAACTGCTGCAGGCTGTTGAGCAGCACCACCTCAATCTGCTCCTGGCAGGCTTTGAGGCAGTCCTAAAAGGAGAACGGGTCAGACCAGAGCTGTTAGCAAGATCAACAACGTGCAGAGCGTTTCTGAAGAAAATGTACACAATGTAAGCCTTGCATATTGCATGCTAGTTTCCCAGTGGTAAGAAACTTGAAGTAAAGGAGATGTGTCCCCGTGGTGCCCTGGGACCACACTGACTCATGGGGCGTCCCCAGCCGGCCGCGTCAGTACCACCTGGGAGCTTGTTGCAAATGCAGAATCACAGCCCACTCCTGATCAACCTATAACAGAATCCGTATTTTAGCAGAAGGCCAGGAGAGTCGAATGCACATGAGAACCTGGCTAAGGTGACGAGCCACTTATGGACACGCAGCACCTGGTAATCAAGGTGCCAACTGGATGCTTTCTGCTTGTGGACACTGGGAGGTGACGGAGAGAGAGGAAAGGCCAGCACCACAGACAGCTACAGAACTAGGCAAGGGTAGCACTGGAAGAATGGATACAAAGAGAATGGATTGAACTGTACTCACACAAACCAGGTCTAAGTTCTTAAAAAAAACATTTTTCTGCTTACTTACCACCCTCAATTCTCATAAAAATGCAACACAGAAAGAATGTTTACAAAACTCCGGACACTTGAACCGTCCAATTTGGAAACAAGTAAGAATTTGCAGCATTGTCTGATATTATAGTCTATATTTGGTAGGGAAAACTCAGAGTGGGTTTGCCCCAGGCAGATGCTTCTGTTAGCCGGGTGCCTTGGAAGGCCAAGGCGACTCCTGGCTGTCACTAGGGAGGGGCTGGTTCCTCCAGCAAGTGGGGTGGGTGTGAGCTAAAGAAATCATTCTTACCAGACATCTTCCCCCCCTCCTTTGCAAGGCTGCTTTTCTGCACTCAAGCAGCATATGCATATGGAAAATACGTTAACTGGATTCTGCTTGGGTCTTTCCACAGCTTAATCTATGCTTCCCTTCTGTTTGTTTCACTGAGCAAGTTTCACTGCCCAGAAGTTACTGTTTGCCAAGCACAAAAGCATTATCTTTATTTTCCGAAGATCTAAAGTAGAGTTGGAACTAACTACTCAGGGACACGGTTTCCATATCCCCCAAATTTTCCATTCGTATCTTGTCCATCCCACATTTCAAACTATAGCTTTTTACGAAAATGAAGGTTAGGAACAACAGCTATCACCCAGAATGTAATAAAAATGAAAAGAGGGACGGTAATATTTGCGACCACACACCGCACTTGTAGGCAGCGGCTACGTTTTGTCCGCTTGTAAAGTAAGGACCAAAAATGCTCACAGGGTAAAGGTCAACTGAGATCACATATATAAGTTGTTAAATTCAGTAAATGATGACAATTTATTATGGAATGAAGATCATTCCAGGCCTGGAGTCTGGAAGAATTCTTTAGATTTCTTTAAGATGTGGTACAGAGAAGCATGTGCTTCAGACTGGTAAAGGGAGCACCATGCGTCTGCCACAGGAGGTGGATTGTGCCACAAGACACACAGAACCTGGCCGCAGAGGTCTGCGTGCCACCCCAAACAAGCTGAGGACTCAGGGACTGGCAACCAAGCGCCCAGCAACCTCTCTCAAACTTCTGTGGCATGGTCACATCTCCCACCCTGTCTGACCCTCTCTACCTTCCCTTTGTTCCTCCTCCAAGACCCAGCCTCCAGGGGCTGTGCTCCCAGGTCACCTACCACTTGTCCAACATGCTTGGGGGTGAAGGCCAAAGGCATAATGTTTCTTAATTTTTTTTAATGTTTATTTATTTTTGTGAGAGAGAAAAAGAGAGGGAGAGAGAGAGAGACAGAGACAGAGTGTGAGTGGAGGAAGGGCAGAGGGAGAGGGAGATACAGAATCCGAAGCAGGCTCCTGGCTCTGAGCTGTCAGCACAAAGCCCAATGAGGGGGCTCTAACACACAGTGAGATCATGACCCGAGCCAAAGTCAGATGCTTAACCGACCGAGCCACCCAGGTGCCCCTAAAGGCATAATGTTTCTAAGGGCACTTATGTTTCAGTGAGGGTTTCTGAACACTGTAAAGGCACACAATCTAAAGAAAACTGATCATAAATAAAGTCAAAGCTAGTGTGGGGATAAACACGGCAAACAAGTGACCATCAGCAAACCATGGTCGACTGTCCCTTGGGAAGGTTCTGTGTCAGAGATGGAGAGCAGGGCCCACTCTGCCAGTCTTCCTTCCAAAGCTGGAATTAGGTTGCTCTGTTCTCCATTTGAGCACTATCTGAAGGAGCCAACTTGTTCTTAAAGGCCGTGTTGGCATAACACCCTCTTCACACACCCCGTCTCACAACTCCGGCTCCTTCAGCCCCCTCCTCATTCAGAAATGCGGGGCGGCAGAATTTAAATGAATATTAATTTCCTCTTTCTTTTTCCTTGCAGAGAATAAGAAGTTGAATCTAGCCAGTTCTTATGGGACACCCCTCCACTACAGAGGTCCTTCAGGAGCTGTTGAAGGTTACGTACAAAAGTTTCTTTTCTGGGTGGCTCAGTTGGCTGAATGTCCAACTTTTGATTTAGGCTCAGGTCATGATCCCAGGGCCATGGGATCAAGACCTACATCGGGCTCCACACTGAGCATGGAGCCTGCTTGGGGTTCTCTCTCCCCCTGACCCTCTCCTCCACTCATGCTCTTTCTCTCTCTCTAAATAAAAAAAAAAAATAAACAAGTTTTTTTCTAGGAGGCAGGGAGAATGAGTCAGAACCCCTCCACACCATAAGGATGGTAACCATATGTTTGCCTCCATGGAACACAAATCCTATCCAAAGCATATGGCATAAAGAGCTTTTTTTTTTTTTTTAAATCTGAAGTATAATTAACATACCGTGTCATATTAGTTGCAGGTATAGTGTAAAACAGCTTTTGTTATCCTCACTTCTCAGCCTTTCGGCTAAGATCAAGTGAAGAGCTTTTGTTATCTAAGGAGGGCGGCAGGATTCTCAGCTGATTGAGAAGGGGGAAGGGGCAGACAATAGCTCTGAGCCATTAAATTAAAAAAGAAATGCCTGTCAGGTGTCAGGAATGAGGCCTCTTTAAAAAGAGGGCTTCCCATGGCACAGCCATTTGCTGAAGATTTCCTGATGTCAAGTTTGTGTAGAAAACCTTGCCCACACCACCACCCCCTCTTCCCCTCCCCAGGAAACCTCATGCCCCCTGGCCAATCCTGTCCAGCATTCCTTCCTCAGAAGCTGTATTTGGGTGCCATGGGGAGGTAATCAGGGTCAGCACACCTTCCACCCCCAAGATACGACCATCTCAGGATTCCATGATCATCACTGCACTGGCCACATCAAGCATCCCTGAGAAAGATCGTCCTCCAAATGAGACAGAGCTCAGGAAAGCTAAAGAACCTGATTTCAGGCCGTACAGAGTCTTCCCTTGTGGGTCACCAATGTTTCTACTGTTTCTGGTATTTAGTCTTCCCCTCCAGCAGCCTGAAACTGGAAAGAAAGTTCTGGAAAAATCCTACAGGGAAGGCTGGGACATTTGGCAGTCACTTCTACTGGACAACAGAGCCAAGGGCCTTCAAGATATGAAGTGTCACATTTATAGAAGTTCCAGCCAAAAACACGTGTATAGGCTTTCCCGAATAAACTGAAGGAAGTTTTCATATAAAACACTTCTTCAACCCTGTTTTAATTTTAATCTATACTGTTACTGATGATGGCCAGCTCTTGACCTTTGATACCTCTTACTTGAAGAGTTAGGTAATGACTACAGCAGTTATCCCAGAAATGAGGGACCCTGAACCCCATTCCCTGTTCTCTTCTAGATGCACCCGGGACAGAGCAGGAAGTTAAATCTCTCTGGGGCCACTCATGTCCCCGCTCCTGGAAAGCTTTCTGGGGCCTCTGCCTAACCCTGCTCCAGGTTCCCCTTCTTCACAACTTGGCTGTTACCAGCTTGACTGTTAACTGCGGATACTACCATCCTTATCTAGATGAAAAACTTCAGGGCAAGAGCCTCTCATAGGAACAGTGTCGAACAGTCTGTGATGGTGGGAACAGAGAAATCGGCACCCTCCTGCCCAGACACAGAACTCACTCTCCGTATTTTTAATGCCTGCCTTTAGCATATTGTTAGGAGCCCTTCTTGGGCCTGCAAAGAGCATGAGGACTTCCTGTGAGCTGATGAAGAGGAAAATGTGTGGTGGCACCACTACCTGCGGCCAGACATGCCTACTTCACACATTCCTGCCCAAGGAGCCCCTGCTCTCCCGAGCAGAAGGGCAGGACAGTGCATGGGCCTGGGGTGGGGGAAGTGGTGACCTGAAGGGAGGGGGTACCCTGCCACAAATCCAGCGGGGCCTGGGAAGAAAAAGGAGGCAGAGCCGGAGAGGAGCAGAACTAAGGTCATTTCCAAAGGGCAGAACTGTGGGACAACACACACAGGCGACTACAGAATCGGGGAATTTGGGGGTCTGAAGGGCTTTTGGAGCTCAGACAGCCACATGCCCTCATCTTGCCGCTAGAGAACAGAACTAAAGCCTGCCTGTCCCCCAGTTACATCTAGTTAAAAGCGAAGCCTGGCTTTAAATGGGCAAGCCTCCAGCTTCAGAACTGCTTCCCCTGACACCCTGTGCTTCTTCCCAGCTCTAAGTAAAGACATATAGGGCAGAGAATCTCCATGAGAGGGAGTCATAGCCCAAGTGGCTAAGGCGGAGGGGGGCACGAGTGGAGGGGAACCAACAGAGCTTCCAGTGAAAAGATGCTACGTGCATGCAAAGTGCAGCAGCTCCGGGACCTCTGCTTTCCGGCAGCCTCCGAAAGCACCAGTCATTGTGTTAAGATGCCCCAAATTAAGCTGATTAAAAGGAAAGCCATAATGCTCGTCTGTCAGCCCGGACAGGTGGCACTCCACAGTGCTGGAGGTCGGGCAAACCTCCAACTTCGATGATGATAGGCCCCCTCCCTTGGCCCTGCATGCCCCCCCTCCCCCCCCAGCCCCGGAGCCCTGACAGCAGTGTTTGTGATCTCCAGCTCCTTACACGGGCCTCCGACTTCCTCTGCTTGCTGGCTCGGGCTCCGCGCCCTGCACCCTCCTCGGCCTCCATGAATGGGCTGACGGAACTCCTACCATTAGCCCTCAGTGTAACTGCATCACTCCATTGTCACCACACACGCACTGCACTCAACAGGGGGACAAAGGGCTGAATGAACCCCAGACCCGCGGCCAACTCAGGCAGAGACAACTTAGGAAACTATCTCATTCTTCCTTTCTTCACAGGCTGTTTGGCTATTTCCTTGCATACCAAATGAGGCCTGCAGAAAAAATAAGGCAGGAGAGGGAAGCATCAGCCTCCACTTCTATCCCGTCCCCCTCCCCACCCCCAGCCTCCCTTCCAGCCACTCTTCACAGGGTTCCTGACCACAGGCCCTGTGGAGTCTGCAGAGCCCCAGTCCTACAGGGGTCTTTAGGAGAAGGTGCTGTGAAGGTGTCAGTGCCTCTCACTAAGCAGGACAAAGACACGATGCTGGGGACCCTGTGAAGAGCATGTAGCCAAAATCGAGACTTCTTCCACAGCAGAGCTGATGGTTTTTAATAGCTCTTGGACAACCAAGATCCTAGCATGCCAGGATGACCCTAAGGAAGGGATGTTCTAGAATCTTCTCTGGGTGATATTTAAGAATGCAACAGAGTTTGGCTGTAACCCAGGCAGAAAAGGATGACCTTAACGATCAGGTGACTAGCGTCTAGATCTTCTTCTGTTAAAGATCTCTGGGTAGCTTCACAGCATCGTCATGGCCCGGGAGCCCAAGTTCTGCTCTTTTTATTAGGCGACTTGTAAAACCGTGTCACGTGAAGGTGATGTGATTTGCTCAGGACCCTGACATGTAATTAGTGCTAAGAAATCTCAGGCTTTCCAAAAGACCTGGGGGAGACCAAAGAATTAGAAACCCACTCGAAGCCCATCTGCCTGGCCTTTGTCTGCCGTTCCTTCCTTCCTGCTTCCCTCCCTCTCTTCAGCATCATTCCCAAGACTCTGCCAGGGGCTCTGGATAAAGAGCGCAGTAAAAGTTGGGTCCTGTTCAAGAGGCTCTATAGACAAGCGAACAGAGAGATAAACGCTGGCACAAAGCAGGAGCCGAGCGCGGAGGGGACGGAAGAGGAGCCCCGAGTCTGCCTGGCGAAGCCGGGAAAGGTCCACTGAGGAACCGGGACGCTCGGTCCCTCCTCTCAAACTCACCCCTGGCAACGGAAGGCCCGGTAGAAGTTTCCCCCAAAGCCAGCACTGCCTCGCTGGCTGGCGTCTGTTTTTAGCAACACTTATGACTGGAAGGAAAAAGTACTTAAAATATACCACCCTCTGAGACTTTTATTCCCTGTAAAACTGTCAGGCTTCTCACTCAGCTTTCTCTTTGGAATGAAGCGTTCCGGTTTATTTTGGCAACCAGAGGGAGCAACAAAGACCAACCTTCTCAGAACTGCATGGGTCCCTCCTGTCAAAGCTATCTGCCTCCAGCCAGTGAGCCAGAGGAATCAGGGGGGACTGGCTGTCTCAGAGGACTCAGGACTTGTGGGGGGGATGTGCTCTCAGCAGTTTGACCCCCCGACAATGCACAGACAGAAAACACCGTAAGCTTGAAGACATCACAAATAACAAGGTGCACTGGCGAGTGCACCACTGTGGGGACTCCAGCGTGACACGTCAGCTCTTTCTGACTCCTGTCTGTCCTATCTCACCAGAGCCCATGTGCAAAACGTGGTGCTGTGTACTTGACTTCTCCATGGGAGAGCTCAACACAAACCTGTGGGCATTTCACAGTGTGGGTCTGAGAGCACTGTGTGTGTGTGTGTGTGTGTGTGTTTTAATTGTGGCAAAATAAGTTGAACGTAACATTTACCATCTGAATCATTTTTTAGGTGTACAGTGGCATTTAGTGCATTTACTTTGTTGTGCAACCACCTCCACTCTCCATTTCCAGAACTTTCTCATCATCCCAAAGTGAAACTCCATACCCATTAAATGACTTCCTCTTCCCCCCGCCGCTGGGGCCCTGGTAACCTCTATTTTACTTTCTGTCTCTGTGAACTTGACTACTCTAGGTATGGCACAGAAGTGGAATCACGTATTTTTGTCTTTTTGGGTCTGGTTTATTTCACTTAGCATGTTTTCAATGTTGTAGCCTGTGTTGGCATTACACTTCCTTTGTAAGGTTGACTAATATTCCATTGCACTCACTAAGGAGAACACATCTAAGGAGAATACATACCACATTTTGTTTCTCCATTCCAAGGACATTTTCTATCATCAAGTGAACTCTGCCAGGAGGCCTGCATTTTACAGTAGGCCTAGTAAGCTCCTTCCTCTGCATTTAGAATATATAACACTCTAGCATTCATTTCCTTATGATCTTAATTTGCTAGGATTTTGCACATTTCACTCTCGATTTGTCTTAGGATCGCTAAGTTCCTTCAGGCCAGGAACATCAGGTCTCATCTTCCATGCACTACCCACCTGCCTCCACTTCCACCTCCAAGCCATCCAGGCCTTCCTCATAATGCAAGTCTGCGGCTAGTGAGCCCTCAGTCAACACTCCCAGGAATGAATGGAGAGTCAAGTGCTTCAAACACCCCACCTCTCGAATGATGAAATAGTAAATGAGCTCAGGAAGCAAAACTTGCCTCCCTCCAAATGCTAATGCTTTCTAAAGCCACTCCTTTTATTTTCCTTCACTCTGAGCCTCAGCACTTCAGAGAGCACAGGCAGACAGATGGGAAGAGACCCAGCAGAACTCACGGAGGGCTCAAGTGGTTATCTGAAAAAGTGCTATGGATTTTACATTCTCCTCTGCTCATGCTTGGTTTTTGTTTTTGGGGGGCTTTTTTTGCTTTTAATTTTTATTTTGTTTTTGAGAAAGAGAGAGACAGAGAGACAGAGAGACAGTACTAGTGGGTGAGGTGGGGGGGTGGGGGGGGGGGCACGGTGGGCAGAGGATCCAAAGCAGGCTCTGCGCTGAAAGGAGAGAGTCTGATGCGGGGCTCAAACCCACAGGCTGTGAGATCATGACCTGAGCCAAAGTCAGAAGCTTGACCAACCGAGCCACCCAGGTGCCCCTCATGCTTGGTTTTTAAATATTAAGATATGTAACTGAGGGCCCACCGGTAAGCATGTGACATGTGCATGCAAGTCCAGTGCAACAGCTGGGATTTCTAAGAGACCTCTGAGCGGGTTTGCATCCATTTAACTCAGTCTGACAGCTAACTTGGATGGACTGGCTACATAGTATCTGAAAGGGGCAAGCACTTTCTCCAGTTTGCCATGAGAAACTGGTTTGCAGTCTTGAAAAGCACCCCAAGAGACTCCCAAGAGACTCTTGAAAAGCACCCCAAGTGGCACCTCAGGAGTGACCTCTGTCCATCTGAAACCAGTAAGGGTGATAAAAGGACATGTGGAGAAGGCGGGAGACCCATGGGGCAACCGGCCAATTGGAGCAGATCTATAAATATCTTAAAGGGGTTACAGTGCCTGGGGTCAAACTGTTGTCACTGACATTCTTGTCTCTGGGGGGTCAAGGAAGAGCTGGTCTTAAGCTGGTTGCTGCTCGGGACTCCTTTTTGTAAGGCAGCCTTAATAGGAGATATTCAGAAAAGGAAGGAAGCTTCTCATTTCTATAAATGTTAGGTCCTGTCCACGATTTGTCTCTGGAGGATTAGAAAAGCATTCTGCACGTGAAGCTGCCTGGAGGGGTCTTTTCAATCTCTATTTTGGAAACCATGTTTTTAAAAAGCCTATGTTTTGGACCTAGAATTTTAAAAGCCTAAGAACTGCTTCACAGCAGGCCCCTAGGTTCCATGAGGCCCTTTAACACCTCCCTGCACTACTTCCTTGAGATGGTGATAAAGGCCAAGGCAAAATACAGATACGTAGGTGAGAAAGCCAGGAAGCTGCAGCCTCACACTCTGAGCTTCAGCTTTCTGCTCAGCATCCCTGTGGGGCATCAGCCACAGGCCTGCAAACCACATTCTCTCTTAACTCAATATACTCCCACAGCAGGGCATTCGGAATCTCCCTGGAACATCCAGAGGGGGCATCTTCGTGTGGATTCTCCAGGGCCTCTGAGCTGACACACCTCTCGGAGTTGGTTTGGAGCAGAGGCCCTTCCCCAAACAAAAAGCTTTGGGAGCAACCACAAGGGTGGAGCGCAGAGTTCCCAGACAAGGAGTCTGAGCTTCCTGGGTCCAGTCCCGGCTCTGCTAGCGCCCCACCCCCAGCTGCTTCCCTCAGCCCCTCCGCATGGAAAAAGCCCCCACTGGAAGACGCAGGAACTGCCTCACTGACCTCTCAGAACCACCCCGGCTCGGACCTTCTAAGGACTGCAATTTCCTACCAGCTGAATCAGAGCCTCACTTGACCCTGGTCTCTCAAGACCTTTCTTCTAAAGAGCTTCAAATTCTGGCAAGCAGAACTGCAGCCTCTGGGCAGTCCATGGGGCACAGGAATGGAAAAATCTATAGCTAATAATAGTTCTTTGAATTACTATGGCTCTTTATTCTTTTAGAAGTACTTTTTAATCCATTACCACATTAAACAAAAGGGAAGTGAGAGGCGGGTGGGGTTGAGAGGTGTGTCAAGGCCAGACACTATTCTCGTGGCGGGGCACCTCTTAGATCCCCACCGCCCCCAGTGCAGCAGAGCCAGGCTCTAGTCCCCTCTCCACGCTGTGTCTCCGCCTTAGTGGCTGTAAGCAGAGCAGCACACTGTGGGGGAGAGGCAGCCTGAGGACATGTACATAAATGGAAATGAAGCAACGATTCAGACCCATGGGGAAGCCCACACCATGAAGGAAAATTAGTAAACAGCCCTCCTCCCACCTTGTTATCTGCCTGCTAGGCTCTTTTCTCTATTTAATGGCACACAGGCTTTCAAACCCTTAAGAGGAAGCCTCATCTGTTGGCTTTTGTACTACCTTGGATGTTGATCTTGGAAAACAGAAACCACCAACAAAGAAAAATATCTCCAACACATCATCGTCAGGCCAACTGTCTCCCTCCCTGGGCTGAGAAAAGAGACATCTGGTTTTAACCAAGAAGATGGCATCCACCTACCACATCCGTGTTGGTGATCTTGGCCAGCAGATCTACCAGGGCATCACCAGTGAGCGAGCTCACGTCCTCATCCTGCTGGAGCCCACAGATGGCGGCTCCCACACTTCCAGTTGCAATCATCGATGGCGGGTACATGGCGAACTTGAAGTCTGTGAGGACAAGAGGCAGAAGGTCAAGGCACAGGAAGAATCTGGATCCGGGAGCTCCCCAGCTTGAAGATACTCAGATATAGGGTGGTGATAGGTCAGCTGCACAGGTAACCCCTTACCCCACAGACACGTTCTCTTTTCAGTCTTCCTTCACAAGATGCCCTTTATTTATTTATTTGCCATCCCTGTGGCGGGTCCAGAGCTAAAATGGGAAGACTGAGGCAGGGAAGGTAGAAAGCCTATCTGAGTGCACAGTGAATTCTCAGAGGATTCAGGTCCCCCAATCCCTCAGTCCACAATCCTGTGAGGGGTTAGCATGTGCAAGGGGCAAGAAACATAGTCTCCTCTGGGGGTCATGGCAGGAATAGAGGAGGGAGGTCTGAGACGAGTCCAGACAGGGTAACCTGTGTGCCACAGAAGTGAGACAGACCAGGGGATCTAGACAGTGGAAGGCAGGAAAAGTGTAAGTTGTAAAATTTTATATACAATAATCCTGATGTGATCTTGCCATATTCTGTGTCAAGTCAACAGGGACTGATATGGCCCATAACAAAACAACAGATGATTTCATTAAAAAAAGAAAAGAGGGAAGTGAGAAAAGCAGTAATGCAGGAGACAGTGCTGAGGGCCAAGTTTTGCACAATCCTCAACTTCTAGCCCAGTGCCAAGGGCCCTCAGAATATTAGCAGAGAAAGCAGGCACCCAGTATTAACCACCGCCTCACACGGATGACTTGGTTTAGATTTTACGGTTCTTGGGCCCTAAGATCGCATTTTCTTGCTGGAGAAAAAGAGCGGTTTGCTAATGAGCCGTACACCAAGATCAATCGGAGGAGCTCAAATACCTACCCACTTCCAGTTCTCCACAAGCAAAGAGAGGGGAGGCTCCTGTGAGGCCTCAGCATGGGAGACCGAACGCCTCAGCTTCCTCTGAGCACTCCCACAAGCTCTCAGGCTGGGGGATCGAGATCAGCCACTGCCCAGCCATCAGGGAGGAGACAAGGACACCCACACCTTACTCCCGTTGCTGCTGCTACTAACTGCTAACTACCCACACGTGTACAGTCCCTTCCGGGCTATGTCCCAGTTAATCCACACATCCACCACATAAGGTGGGCACGAATGCCCTAACGTTGCGGATAAAAAAGGGCAGACTTCTGAGAACTTAAATTGCCTTTACCAGTGCCTTATGTTGATAGGTTAAAGAGGTTCCTTCCATCACTCACTGTAGTCAGTCCTGGAGTGGGGTAAATCCTCCAGTGTGCTACCTCTGGTTCTAGCATCACTCCAGAGAGTTTACTGTACAGAGCAGTGCAAGGAGGGGGGTGGGAGGGAGGGACAGAGGGAGGACATGGGTCACACTTCAAATTACAGCATAAACGTTAGGTCGAAACATAAAGTTCAACCTAACATTTCCCCTTTTACTGTAAATGCCCTATTACAACAGCATATTCCATAAAAGCACTTTTATAGGTGACCCCGTTGTCCAGCGTCACGTTGGTGGTGTTGTCAGAAACACTGCTGGAGCACTGAAGCACGCACACACCTCCCATGTTGGCCGAATCCCATGAACAGAGCGAGCCGGGCCGCCTGTCAGTCTGTCTCTATCCTTGGCTTCCTTTCCTTCGCTCGCTCACTATTTCTACTTCTTGAGGGATGTATACTACAGTGTTCTGGCCAAAGCCTGCTGTCCACTAACCCCTTCAGTTCCTTCTCTAGCCCCATGGATGGTGCCAAAGTTGGCCTCCCTGCCTCCTGCTCTGCTGTAGGTCTCTTCCACATGGGCTCACAGGAGTGTTTCTCTGCCCAATAACCTCGTTAGCCTCCCCCTGTGACATTCATAATGCAGAGGAGGCAGCCAGCCCATGGCCTTGAGCCCACAAAGGCCCTGGGTGGGAGCATCTGGCAGGGAAGGACAGGAGGATATCCCTGGCCCTCCCTTTCCTCTGTCCCAGGCCTCAGACCGGGAAGCACACCTCATACATGCCTGTCTTTTGTCACGCTGCTGCACGCAAAACTCACTTCCAATTTTAGCAAACTAATTAACTTCTAGAAGCCAGGGGGTATTTACAGGGTGGTCCTGGGGTGCAGCAGGTGCAGCCAAGGTTGCCGTAAGGACTCTACGTCCCTTCTTGTTTTGCTAGGAAAATGCTGAAGGGCATCCTCCTAGGGATATGGTCCCCTGCCTCCTGGAATTGGGGAGCACCATGGACAAGAACACAGCTGCCTCTTGGCAGCTCAGACTGGGGAGTGCTCCCGCAGCAAGGGAAGAGCTGCCGGAAGCTGGGCCAGTCACTGCTCTGCTCCTCTGCCACCCACCACAGTGGCAAACCAGGGTCTCCTACTAGATTCCTGAGCACCTGTCAGGCTCTCCTCTGGGTAAATCCAAAGGAGGTGACATTAGAACTGAAAACCAGATCCACATTGTGGGACCTTGGGTGAGTCACTTCCTCCTCCAGTCCCTGACACTCCATCTGTCTAATAAAGGGTGGGGTTGGATCGGTGTTTTTCTGACTTCCAGTGTTGCAGCTCATTGTTGGGTCATGAAACCCATTTGTGGGTTGTTTTTGTTGCTGTTTAACAGAACAGAACAAGATAGAAAGTATCAGGAAGTAATCATGTAGTAGGAGTAAATACCCTCTTGAAAAACTTTTGTATCAGTCTGATGTACATTTATGTACATCCTGAGTTATGTTATAAAATGTATTTTCTTTCTTCACGGCTTAGGTCAAAAAGTTGGGAGACAGCAGGCTGGCTCATCTCCCAGGTGCCTTCCAGCTCTACTTTGGTCTTCCTTAAGGATCTAGAAGAGCCACCCCCGAGAAAAGGACAAGCAAGAATCACTAGAACAGAGCAAAGCTTCCGTCAGCCAACAAAGTCACGAGGCATCCTCTCCACAGAGAGCAGTGCTAGTTCCTCACGGCATCAGGGGCTGCCCCAGGACTAGGCTCAGGGACAACCCCTCTCTGCTGGTGGGGGAAACAGCAGAGGAAGAAAACACCAGAATAAAACATCTGAAGGGTCGTGTCCTCGTACTAGCTCTAGTTAGCTAACCTCCACGCTCACCCGTGGAAGGTTTCACCCAGCCCATTCAGCCACTCCTGGAAACCATAAACTTTGGCTTGAAAAGTGTTCACCATATCCACTTGGGCAGGGGGGCTGGACAGAAAAATCAGACGGCATGCACGCTATGACCAAGAATATAACCTCCCAGAAACATCTAAATAAAAGTACATACATGCACACGCATGTGGTTGAAGCAGGAGGATTCACAGAAAACATTTTAAACTTTCCCGCAGTTAGATGGAAGAAATGGTAAGCAATTTTATAATACTTTCTCTTAATATTATTCTATTTCAGCAAAAAGAAAATACCAAGTAAAAAATCTCTTAGAAATCTCTACACGTCTTGGTCAAAAATACCAACAGGTTGTATCTTGGTGCAGAGGCATATTCAGGGGCAAGGGTCTCTCTCTAGCCTCAGTTGCCCACCTGAAAAGGTAAGAGGTGACATCCTGAGCACCCTCCTTCCTCTACAGCAGAGTGAGAGGCAATGAATTGACCAGTGATCCATTCCGACAAAGCACAAAGGGTTCCTCCCCATTCCAGGCAGCTTGGATTAATCTGCCACCCCAGTTGAAAAGCATAGTAACATAATACAGCACGGTGCCTTCTAAATGGCTAAGTACATCCTACATGGGTAGCTTATAAAAAAACTTCTCAAAGAAAGGGGGTGGTCAAGGGGACAGGAGCATGAAGATACTTAGGAGGACCCTCTCCGAGGGCATGAGAAGGATTTGGGCCAAGCAGCTGCAAGAACTGGAAGATGGAGAATGTGGAGGCCGATGACCCACCACCTACCAGCCGTGTGAAGATGGACAAGTTACCTGAACCCTATGAGCTTCCATTTTCTCACCAGCAAATTAGAAGAATAATTATACCCACCTGGTAGGGTTGTTCTGAGGACTCAACTAAAATGATCCATGTAAAAGCACTGTGCTTGGCTCGTGGTAAGCTATCAAGTGTCATCACCATCACTATTCTGACGACGGGAACCTCCAACGGAACCGGGAAGGGGAATTCTGACTGTTGGAGATTCTGTTTAGCATCGGCAGGGGAGAGGAGGAAGGTGCCCAGCATCCCTGGGCAACAGGCGGATGCTGACAGCAGGCCAAGGGCACCAAGACCGTCAAGAAGAAAGGCTCTGTGCTGCCTGGAGAATCTTTCACTGTCACTTGTGTTGTGGGTCCCAGAAATGACCTCACTGAGTCCCCGAAGCCTCATGCTGGTTTGTCAGGAGTGGGAGAAACTGAGGCCCCCATACGATGAATGGAATACAGAAGTTGGCAATGGTCTCCCCGATGTGCCCCATATCCACTCAGCTGCGGTTTGCCCAGAGCCAAGGAGCAATGCCCACATACCGGAAGCCTCTGACATGATGTTCCCCCCTCCTGGGGAGGTGGTGGAGGCAAGGGGCACATCTTGGGGGAACCCCAGCTCTACTGGTTGCTTACTCATCCATGTAGCAGTAGTGGTGAGGTATTAATAAACCGTAAGACTCATCTGTTTCAAAACACTTCCTTTCACAAGTGAATCAATGAATTCTTGAGAGGTTAGGTGACTTGTCCAATGTCCAGTGCTGGGCCTGGGGTTAAGGTCGGGACTTCTAGACTGTAGACCCAGTGCTCTTTATAACTTACCGGAATGTGAACAGCTCCTCAAGGCCACCTCCCACATCCCACTAAGGAACACAGGGTGATTTTCCTATCAGAAGGGGGAGAAAAGCCCCCCAAAAGCAAGCCCTAGCTCAGGAGTCAGAGAGATAGGTCCTAGCCATGGCACCAGTGATCTGTGTGGCCTGTACAACCCACTTAACCTCCCAAGACCACCAGAGGCGCTCTGGGGGCCCCACTGGGCTTCTTAATCTGGGCAAGGGCAGAGAGGGCTCCATATTCATCAACTCGCTATCTGCAGGTCTTGGTAAAATTTCACTGAAGAAAGAGTTCTGAGCTAAGCAGGTCTAAAACCACTGATTAGATGGCCCTGCATGTAAGTTTAGTGCAGATTTGTTTTGGCTACGATGTGGAGGCCTTGAAGTAGAAGAGAGATGGCCTTGCTTCTGACCACCACTAGGGGGCGGGAGATACTCGGTCTGAGGCTTAAGACCAACAGGGAAGCCCCCCCCCCCCCTTTCCCTTTGCCCCCCTCTCTCCCCCTCCTCCCACCTGCAGCAAGGTGGAAGGTTCAAAGGCCAGAATCCCAGATGCTCATTGGCCAGCAGGTGATGGCCACAGCACACACCTCACCTACCACCCCTGGAATAGGTTCAGCACACCCTGTCCTTGTGGGGAAGGACCAGGGCGACATGGAACACTAATATAACTCCAAAGGCCTAGGTGGCAGGAGGAGGGGAGGGAGACAGCCTACTCCTCATTCATTGTCCGGCCAGAAGGGAAGTGAGATAGCCCTGCCACACTGCTGGTCCCCACAGGGTGCGCTTGCAGAACTGACACTGTTGGCTGCCCACGCCACTTCCCCTCAGCTCCGCGCCCTGTCAGCTGTGGGGGCAGCACAAAGACAGGAAGGTGGCTTAAATTCTTCCCACCTGGCAGCCGCCAGGGCAAACCTTTTTGGGGTAAGGGGCCAACCCACCTACCCTCTCCGGGCCCCGGCTATAATTCTATCTTATGATAGAAGGTTATGAAACGCCTTTGGGTAAAGCCAGGAAGGCTGGAAATACAACAGTTATCATCACTGGGGCTTCACTGGGGCTTCATTGGGGTTCCAGGGCTCAGGCCTCAGGGTGGGGAGCCTTGGGCGGGGCTACTCTAGAGCATGCTGCAAAGAGCTAATAAGCAAAACACCCTGAGGTGGGGCCCGAGGCAAAAAGAGGGAGATGTGGGATACCACGCATAGGTAGGGAGGTTAAGCACCTCAACCCCACCCCACACCAAGTTCAAACTCAGTATCATTGGCGTTTCCAGACTAACTGGAATCATCTGTTGAGCGTGAGATCCCGCATCAAGAATCCTCCAGTGCCAGAGTGTGATCTTGAGTCATATTAAACGGTACTTCTTTCCTCATTTGCAGACCTGGGGGACTCTACCATCACACCTACGAACAGGGGGACACTAAGGCTCAGTCCTGCTTCCCCAGGATCAAAAGCTCCAGGAAAGGGAATGCCAGGGGCTGTCAGTTATGAAGGTCTCCCTCTCCCTCCAGTGCCTTCACTAACCAGGACTGGCCCAGAGAGGGACACCAGGCAGGTGGAGGCAGTCTCTCCTGCCAGAAGCCATTTTGAGATGAGTGGGGGGGGGGGGGGGGGCGTGACGCCGTCTCTCTGCCTTGACACCATCTTACCCTCTTGCCCCGAAGGAAAACTGCAGCCTCGCTCCCCTCCTCATGGCCCCTCTCTGCTCTCCTGCTCTCTCTTCCCCTTTCACACACACACATGCACTCCCCGCACAGACTGAGGAACTACTGCCAGCTCTTTCACAACCAACTTATCCCATAAACTAGCCACACAGCCTAGAGGATTGGCTACCATCTCCTCCAGACCCACTGTAAGTCTGCAAGACCCCGGCTGCAGGTGCCTCTTGGACTTCAGGGCAGAATAGTCAGGATTGAGGGACAAGGACAGAGGCGTGAGGTGCAAGGAGCAAACTGGACCTTCTCGGTATCACCTACCTTTGGTTCTCAGTTACCTTGTACCTGCCGCTTGCCAGACAGTCCTAGGCACTCAACCATTTGTCACACCCTGGCCCCAAAAGGAGGCACTTCATCTAACTGGAAGGTGTTTCCTCCAAGAAAAGTAGATCTGGGCTTTTATACCATCAGGCCATCTGGTATAAAACTCCACAAAGTGAGGATTCTATGTAACTTGGTCATTCATACAGACTCAAGCACAGATCAAGAAAGAAAAGCCTTGGGAGACAGAGCCATCCTTCCTAGACTCAGGAAACTTCTGAGGAGCCCCCTCTGCTCTGACCAGTCCACACCTAAGGCTTAGTACATGGCTGGTGGTCTTCATTTGGTTGGAGTTATTCCCTGTATCCTTTCTTAGCCCTTGCCCAGAGCTAGCTCATGGCTCCCCAAAGGCAGTCTTCGTGACTTCCTGTGCCACTCCTTGGACCTCTGTCCTCAGTGCCTGAGTTCCAGCTCCTTATTCTGGCCCCAAAGTTGGCAGCCACCCCAAGGATCTGGGCAAGAAGGCCAGAAGTGGGGGGATGGGACCCCCAATTTTAGAGAATGGGCCTTTACAGAAGCTGGGGATCTGCCCATGCCTGGATAATTCCACCTACCATCCCTACCCCAATCAGAGATCAGAATGGGGGAATGGGTGGACAGACCCCAAAAGATCTGTCAGTCAAGAGACAAGGTCAAAGCAGAATTCTGGCTAACAGCTGGGCAATGGGGGAGCTTCGGGTCAGAGGGTCGGGGGTCCTAGGGCTAGAGAAAAAAGGACTGGTTGACCCCTCCCCCACAGTGAATCATGACAATGGAGACGAAGGGACAGCAGGGCCTGGGAGACAAAATGACAAGTCAATGAGGGATTGACCTCTAGGGCCCCAGGCCAGACAGCAAGAGAAGCGAGGAAGCAAAAGAATGGCTACTGTCTAAAAGTCAGCAAGGTATCCACGGGGGCTCTGAAGAATGGCCCCCTCAGGGCTGCAGGAAGGACAGCTTACTCTCTCATAAAGGGGCACAGGACACATTAACATGGCCATGGGCCCAGTCTGGATCTGGAAGGGCAGGACTACAGAAAACCGGTGAGAAAAAATCTAAGCCCTAGAATCAAATGTGGGTGGCTGGGAACCCTACATTCACGCCAGGGAAGGCAGAGAGTAAGGGTCCTGTTGAATTGGATTAAGGCAGTTGCAACAGTTAAACATGGAGATGGTGGCATTTTCACAATTAGTACCACAACACATGGTCTACACGTTCCTTGGTTCATAAAGTACCTCTTTGCACATTGTCTCTTTCTGATTTTTGTTTTCCTAACCACCCTGAAAAGGCTGTTAAGGTCATGTATCAACAGGTGTGTTTTGCAGATGAAGAAGCTGAAGTTCAGAGAGGTTAAGCAGCCATCCAAGGTCATCCAGTGATAAGTAGCAAAGCCTGAACTTTTGACTGAGAACACAGAGCATATACACTATTGCATATTGTGTGATCCATTTGTACATACTTACAAATAACATGTAACAAAACATTGGAAAAAGGTAACCCAGGAGTCCCATCTCTAAAATTCAGTAACTTAGTGAACTTGGGCTGAACCCTCTGGATTCCCCCCCCCCAACCTCCCCCAACCCCCCCTCCACCACAAAACAAAAGACCTGCCCAGTCAGTTCTTTACCTATGATGTCTTTACCTATGATTAAGGTTTCAGGGTCTCTCCCATGGCCACTACCAAGGAACAAAAATAGTAGAAACTGGCCAAGGCTCAGTTTAATGAGACAGTCGTCAAACCACTGCCTTTAGTTTATTAGGGCAATGCAAAGCAAATGGGCCAGTAAGAACTATGTATCAATTGTGGGATGAACGTGGTGGGTGGAAAGCTTTTAATATGAAAAAGCCACTTGCGCTTGCTGGTAAAGGCTGCAACCAATTCAAAACAGCAGCACTTAAAGGGAGGGCATCAGAACTTAGTGCTCAGAAGGTGAGTCCTTGATGAGAGCCAGCCAGGTTCACTCCCCCATCCACCAGTTACCCAGCAGTAAGTGCCCTACAGTAAAGAGAACTCCTTCCACCTCCCTTACTGCTTATCAGGCAGGCAGCGTATTTATCAAGACAGTGTTCCTTTAACCTATATTTGCCCCCACCCCCCCAAATTTCCTCTTGGTCTTATCTCCAAGCATCCTTTTCCTCAAAAGATTAAAGATTTAAACACAACCAGAGAGCAGTATATATAATC
This sequence comes from Herpailurus yagouaroundi, assembly GCF_014898765.1. Lineage (NCBI taxonomy): Eukaryota > Metazoa > Chordata > Mammalia > Carnivora > Felidae > Herpailurus > Herpailurus yagouaroundi. Next base: position 4,223,592 of record NW_024412572.1, read on the forward strand.
TTCAAAGAGCACTTTAGACATCATAAAGAATATTTTAACAGGCACTTTTTTTTTTCTGCTTACCACACCTGTCCTCATAAACCATTTATGAGTTTAGTAGAAAAAAAGAATACACCAGCTCAGATAAAATAAAGAACACACAGCCTGGGAATGAAAACCTTGTACTCTAGATTACTTGGGACCACCCCTCTCCTGAACCCCTAAGCCCATGCCAGTTAGTACCCCCGTCAGTCTCTCCCTGACCACCCCCCACCAAGGGGCTCTTCAGCCTGTGTCCCCGCCCCCCACGAGGCCCCCTCCGCCTCCAGCCTGCTCCTACCGGTAGCACACAGAGCAATGAAGGTCTGCGCATGCTTGCGGATCAGAGACAACTTCTCGCTGGGCTGGGGCAGCTTGCGAAGGATGTGCTCGATGAAGTCATGAGGAGTGACAGCCGCCAGGTTCCACTTCAACTTCCCCAACACCACCAGCTCCCACTCCTGATGAGGGAAGGAGGGAGGGAGACAAGAGTATAAAACCCAAAGGCTGACCTGGTATCAGGGACCAGGGGCTGGGGTCCGGACCAGTTCTAATGATGTTCAGGAGGATGCTGCTAGATCCTGAAGTGGGCCGATTTGTCCAAGCCCCCCACCCCCCACCTGCCCCCCAAAGCCTGGAAGTCGCTGGCATCTCTTCTTTTGCCTCAAATGTGAGGCTCCACCAAAAATAATGAGAACCCAGGTAGCTGTTGCCAAGATTCTACTTTCTCCTAGTTCTTTTCCTCTTCGGCTCCCCCCAGCCCCCCAGCCAACTGGGGCGGCCGTGGTGCCCGGGGGCCCCCCCCCCCCCAGAAAGCTGAACTTACAAGACACTGCCAAGGTCATTGTGGCCCTTAGGTAATAATTTATTGTACAGATCTCTACCGCTGGATTAATAGTCTTTTTAATCCTCAGGGAAAAATGATGCACACAGATAAAGCTCAAAATAAGGTTCCTTGGCTCAACTCCTTGGCAACCAATTTACTTGCAATTGGTGCCAATAAGTGCCACTTTTCTCAGCTTTACAACTCTCCCCTCAACACATAATGCAGAAGTCTTGGGGAAATGACATTCGGCCAGGAGAGTGCCCTTTCTCCTACATGTTTCATAGGCCTCTGTCACCGAGACTGGAGGACCCACCAGGATGGTCATTAGCAACCCCATGCTGCAGCTGGAGGTTGAACAGGGCAAAGTGAAGGTGCCTGGGCAAAGTCATGGAACCCCTCAGTCCAAATGCTGAGGGGGGACAATATGACCCCCTCTCTCATGGACTTCTCACCATTGGTCCACCTAGTGAAAATCCTTTTTTCTCCCTTACTGAGATACATTTGGGGAATTGTGTTCAGAGTCCAACAGGCCAGAAAGGAAACTTTAAAACTACATGCGATCAGAGGGAAAACAGGCCTATCCATTAATCATCTTCAGAAGAGACAGGAAGAGACCACCGTGCCAGTGCACGCTACTCCCCCATTCACCCTAAGAACCCCGGCTCTCTTCCATTTGCTACACCAGCAACCAGAGCCCCAGTCCCCTCCTGTAGCACTAGGTGGCTGTGTGATCTGAGGTGACTCCCTTCCCCTCCCAGAGCCTCGGATTTCTCATAAGTAAATAGGAGGATTCCTGTACCTCCCACCTTCCGGGATCAAGAGACAGGGAAAGGGGGACAAGGCAGGGTGCTTGTGAAGCAACATGAATTGGCTTGGCCGGTCCTGGAAAAACTGGAGTGTCCCAAAAAACACCACGACCCACCATCACGTTGAAACAAATGAGCCAAATGGAAGATTCATTTTCCTGGTTTCCCGTTGAGAAAAACAAACTGGTGATGAACTCTAATGACTCTTCCTTTACATGCTTTAAAGTCCCCCTTGGCTTTTTACAGAGGATTGGGGTTTAAAAAGAGGGAAAAAAAAACCTGGTAAAATTACTACACAACCAGTGTCTTCTAAGATGGCTTGAAATTCCAGCCCTTTCTTCTCACAGGGGAGTGTGAAATAAACCACTCGTCTTGTACTATTATTAAAGGAAGCAGATCTCCCAGAAGAAAGCACCTTTCTGGGCCTCCCGGACCAAACCAGAAGCAGCTGAAATCTGGCAGCGGTTCAAAGGTGAAGTCATTCATGCCCCTCTCTACATTCCCCGCAATTCCTCCCCCATCCTTGCACATGTCTGCCACTAGATGGCACCACAGCCCCAGAAAGGAAGGCCTTTTCACAAAGAGCTCAGTTCTAGGAGCCAGTCCTAGCCCTGTGGACTTTGTGCAGGCCTTCCCAGTAGGAAGGGGGAGGGGCGATCAGTAGGAGGTGGGGGAGGGGGCTCTTCCAAACAGTGCGGAGAAACCGTGTGCAGACCACGGAAGGTGGGCTTGGGAACCACTCTACCATTCCACACTGCTGCCACATGGACGCCTTGAGTGTGAAGCTGTGGGGAAAATGAGTTAGACTGGGTGGGGAAAAGGTTTGCTGTTAGAAAACCTGAGTCAAGACAGGACCCCTGTCACCATACAGAGGTCATAGCCCGCCTCCCGGAGAACCAGGCCTCAGATTCCTCCAATTAAAGGACAAATTCTGACTTGGCTCAAACGTCAGTGAGCTGGTATTTAGTGAACAGCTACTATGTGCAGGTATCTTGAAAATTTATAGATAGAGAAGACATTACCTTTGAACTCTGGATTCTTAGGAGACGCACCACAACACCCTTTTACCACGGGAACACATGCCTACCATGTGGGAAGTTGAGCTATTTTCTCAAAATTCAGTGGTTGAAAATTTGGAATTTAATTAAAATGTGATCACCGTGTTCCAAGTCTCCCCTACACACACCCATGCATGCACACACATGCGCACACACAAGTGCAAATGAATTCCCCCAACACAAATGTCGCGGGGATCTTATTTGTGGATGTAGCCTCAGGGCTTAGCATGGTGGCTGGCACGCAGTAGGAACACAAAAAAATTCATATTAAAAGCGGTATCTCCTAAAGTGTGAAAATTCCAACGATGTGGTAATTTGGGATCCTAAGGATTCCTTTGGGGAGCAGTGGGCAGAAGCTTATCAGGACAGGAGAGAGCAAAGAAGGAAGAGCAGAAAGGGAGAAAAGAAAGGAGGTAGGCATTACCAGCAGCTCCTGAGGCTTGATGGAGTTGTCGGTGTAAATGCACAACTTCTCTGCTGTCAGAGGGATGGTCTCTTTGAGCTTGGAGGCCAGGAACATGCAGACAGCACCCAGGAGCTGCAGATGGGTCTTAGGAGTTGGGACCCCAGCCAAGAAGCGGTCCAGGTAATTCATGGCCAAAGGGAAGACCTCTTCTTCACACTTCTGTTCCTCACAGACCTACAGTGGGAGTGGGGAAGGGTTGGGGGGTTGAGGGAATAGTGTCAGGAAAAGACAAAAAAAAAAAAAATGAAAGGCACAACCTATGGAAACAAGCAAAAATATTTAATTTTTGAGTGGGGAGGGGGAGGGGAGTAGGCTATGTGATAAGAATAAAGAGGAGGAAAACGGGGTAAATCTAAATAGTCCATCCGTGCTGGGGTATTCCCCAAGAAGGTAAAAAAAAAGAGGTGAATTGAAGATCCGAAGCCAGGAGGCAAACAAATGCGCAGTAGCCGCCGGCTCGGCGACGCTCCCTTTGGCTACTGACTTCTTTGCTCACTCTAACTCGCTCACACTCTCTTTTTTGGATTTCGTCATCTTTTCAAAAAATCAATAAAAATATTCTGGAGGCTCCGGGGGTCGTCTTCTTGGTCTCATTCGGATCCCCGGACCCTGCTCTATCATTCCCGACAATTGGAAAAAATGTCCGGGGGGGTCCCTGCGGCCCAGGCGCCGCTATTGGGGGGGTGGGTGGGGAGAGGTGGGGAAGAGAGGGGGAGGGAGGAGAGGAGGAAGAGCCGCAGCCTCGGCGGCTGGACTCGGGAGCATGGGGAGACGGTTTCAAAAAATAATGAAAAATCGAGGAAATATCCTAGAAAAGCCCTTTTGGCGTGAAAACCCCAAAGAGGATCCAGGCTTCCCGAAACGGAGGTTTCGGGTGCCGGAAAGGTCTGTATCTCGACCCCTGGGGCTTTGGATCCCGAGGGGAAACTTGGAGGGGTGAGCGCCGCGGCAAGAGTGTCCGGCTGCGGCCCACAAGGGCAGAAACTGGGGATCGTGGTGACGAGCTGGGTGAAAGCCGAGGAACGGGGAGCCTCCAGAGAGAGGCACGGGGGACTCTGACCTCTCCTTTAGGGGTGCCCCGACATCTCCCCCCACACACACCTCCTCCCCCCCCCCCTCCCTACCCCACCCAAATCTCCGCAGCGAGGAAACTGGAAAGCCAAACTGTAAGTAACCTTCCTGAGGTGGGGGTTGGGGAAGAGGGCACTATTACAAGTGGGGTGGCCGGAATAATGGGGTGCGCGGAGGGAGCGGGCGACGTTTTCCAGCCTTTCCAACCGGAGTTTGCAAAGCAACATGGCGAAACCACGGCAGGTCCAGAGCTGTGCATACGTGGGCACACGGCTTGCTCGGCAAAGATTTGGAGCAAGGGTAAAGAAGTGGTTCTTTTGGGTTCCCCTAAAACACACGTTTCTTCAATGCGACTTCCGGGGCTCCTGAATTCTCCGGTTCTCTCCTCCTCCCTCCTCCCCCTCCCTCTTTCTCCCTCCCCCCCTTAAGTGCCAACGCGGAGTCGCGACCACATGCGGGGACCTGAGGCTAGGACGAATTTTCTCTGGCTTCTGGGGGGCTGCTTTTTGGCTTTTTTTACGTTTGGGTCCCGATTTCACGCTCCTACTCCCTTCTTCACTGCACCGAAAGCAGTGGCGGCCTCGCAAAAGACAGGTCGGGCTGGGGGTGGGAAGAAGAGGCAGCCACATGCAGGCACACGCGCGCGGGATGCTCCCCCACCCCCGCTCCAGGACAGCCTCGTTTATCCCAGATTTTCCTCCTCCCTTCCCTATCCCCTTCCCCCTCCCCCAGTTAGCCTTGCATCCTGCAAGGAACAGAAATGAAGCCACGCGTCTCGCCAAAGGGCTCGGGGTAACCTCGCGCACAGGAGCGGGGAGGCGAGCGCGGAGCCTGCCCTCTCCAAGTTTTAGGTTCCCTGCGCTGGGGGTGGAGTGGGGGGGGAGCGAGTATCCTATCTGCAGACCTACCTCCAGCATCCAGGTGGCCACCATCCTGCGCATGTAGGGCTGGATGTCCTTCTGCACGCATTTGAAGTAGGAGCACTGGGGAAGGTAGCGCTCCTCGATGGTGAGCAAGTTCTGCAAAACGCGGTCATCGTAGAGCAGGTTGGCGTCCGGCACGGCCCTGCGGACCGGGTCCACCTCGCAGCACAGCAGCTCCATGGCCAGCCGGGTGCCCGCTCGCTCCCTGCTTTCTCCGGACTGGAAAATTGGGGGGGTTTGGAGGGGGGAGGGGAGAGGGTTCCCCTTACCTCCTTCCTTTGGCTAGGTAGGGGGTTTTCGGGAGAAAAGTTATGGGGCAGAGAGAGAGAGAGGCAGAGGGAGAAGAGAGGAAAGGGATGGGCGGTGGGAGAGGAGAGCCTCGGGGGCTGCAGACTCCGCCTGCCCTCCCCTTCAAACTTGTCTCGCTCTCCCCTGCTCGCTCTTCTCTGCTCTGAGAGGCAGTGACGCAAACTGGCTGGGCAGTTAGTTCTCCTCCCTCTCGCCTCGCTCCCCTCTCCGGTTCCTCCTCCCCTTCCCTCCCCTCCCGTCCCTCCCCTCCTCCTTTCAATCTCTCCCTCCCTCCCTCCTTTCCCCTCTTGTTATTAAGGAGAACAGCAGCTGGCCCGACCTAACTTCAAACGCGGTCCCCCGCCCCCCCCACCCGTCTCCTTAGCTCTCCGAGGCCCTCTCCCTCCATCCAGCCCGGCATGCCAGGGGCCCCGATAGGGGAACCCACAAAAAAACCCACACCGATTCCTATTTAGTCCCTCTAATTTCGCACATTCTGTAAATTGTATCGTGCCAAAATACGACCAACTTGGGCTTTTTCAAAATTGATCCTTACACTCCTGCCCCTGTATGTAAGATCTGAGAATGACGGGTAGATTACTGGAAGATGGGGTAGGCTCGTGCAATTTTGAAACAGATCCCTTCAGTGAAAAATAAGGAGAGCGATTTTAGAAAATAGCAAGCTCGGATATCCAGAGATAAGGGTTATATCCCGGACGTTTAAGTTCCTGATCACTGCAAGGCTGTTTCAAAAGTCCGATTAAAGGGACCAGAACAACGTCCCCCCCCCCAACCCCCACGCCCGCATTTGTGTGTGGAGAGGAAGAAGAGGAAGGGGTGGGTGTTAGGAGGGAGGGGGCAGCTTCTTCGACGTGATAGAATGTAACCCTAGAGCAGAAACCAGCCCATTCTTGGGGGCGCTACAGGCGCCTTGGGGAGCAGTGGAGAGACGCCCAGGGCTGCCGCAGGCCGGCGGGGGGCGGGGGGGGCCGGTTTGCAGGGCTACCATTGGTTCCTCCGCGGCCGGCGGCCACGCAGGAAAAACCCGCTTCCTCGCCCCTGCATCTGCTGACAAGCTGCCCGAGGTGTCTGCGCCGAGCGTGGCCACACTGATACAGCTTTCTAGGAAATAGCCCGGGAGGGGGAGGGGAGGGGAGGGGGGCAAGGGAGGGATTAGGTCTGGCTCCCCCTCTCTCCCCCTGCGCAAACAACACCACCCCTTCCTTTCCTCGGAGGCCCAAGACTTCCACCCAGTGTCCTTCGCTTGCATCCTCGCCGACCCCTCGGGGTTCACGCCTCACCCGCCAGCCAGGGCTTTCTCCCCGGGAGCAGGATTGTGGTGGAGATGCTGCCAGCCTAGTCGGCTCAGACATGTGCTCAAATGCATCCCGGGGTCAACGCTGCTTTTACAGGAGATATAGTGGCGTTTCCTCACCTCCTTCCTCCCACCACCCCCGCCCCCACGACTTTCAGTGTTATTATACTTTGGGGGGATGGGGAGGGAGCCCAGAGCCCCCAGCAAGTTGGCCGAACTGGCACGTGCAGCGAGCATGGCGTGGGTCAGGGCCCTGGAAACACCATGGTCAGCTGTGCACCTCCTTCACCGAGAAAGGGGGCCCAAACCGGGACGTGGAGAGTTAGCGGGGCGGGGGGGGGGGCGAGCTGGGTGAGCTGTTCACTAGATTCCCT